>NW_022711386.1:136602-147348 GCF_011630105.1 Anneissia japonica
TCATTATTTGCATGTGAATGTTATATTTAGCTTTTATTGATCGTTATTACATCTGTTACGAAATAATTTCGTTAAATATAGCATGAATATAGTATGACAGTGGATAGTGGGAGTATGTTTTAAGGACCTAACTGATAGCCATAGTCCTTGAACACACACAGCTGTGCGCATATATAAACCTAATCACATCTGGAATCAATCCGCTGCTGCTAAAACAGATTCCTACCACATTCTAAGGTATACGCTATCCCATCAGACATTGCAACAGGAAACAAAACTAAGATATCTCTATTAACAGAGATATCTCTGTTAATAGAGATATCTTAGTTTTAAATAGAGATATCTTAGTTTTAAACAGAGATATTTTAGTTTTAAATAGAGATATCTCTATTAATAAAGATATCTTTATTAATAGAGATATCTATATTAAAAACTAAGATATCTTTATTAAAAACTAAGATATCTCTATTTAAAATTAAGATATCTCTATTAAAATCTATGATATCTCTATTAACAATGAAAATAGAGATATCTTAGTTTTAAATAGAGATATCTTAGTTTTAAATAGAGATATCTCTTTTAATATAGATATCTCTATTAATAGAGATATCTCTATTAAAAACTAAGATATCTCTATTAAAAACTAAGATATCTCTATTAAAAACTAAGATATCTCTATTTAAAACTAAGATATCTCTATTTAAAACTAAGATATCTCTATTAATAAAGATATCTTAGTTTTAAATAGAGATATCTCTATTAATAGAGATATCTTAGTTAAAACTAAGATATCTCTATTAAAAACTAAGATATCTCTATTTAAAACTAAGATATCTTTATTTACGATTAAATGACAACTCGGCTCGAAATAGTTTATCCTGTCACTACGAATTTATTCCTCCATGCTCATGGCAACAACATGAGTTTGGCCTAGTTATAACACTGGGCGGCGTACAAGGGTTTGAGCTATGCATAACTCGGCCGGCAGCAAGATCAATGACACGTACACTTTGATTCAGTCTGTATTTCCATAGCAGCAGAGAGTGGGAATGTTCCTATGAATGGTTCTAGAAAAAGCAATATACTGGCATTAAATTGCGTTTATCCCGTCAATATTCATGGCGAAAACATGAGTTTGGCCTGATTATAATACAGTATAAAAGTGTATAGAAAATTGCAATGGGCTTCGAGTCTTGGTATTCGACATTTCGTTTTTAAATTTTACAGCTCAATAAGAAATGACAGGATATAGTAATAGTATTAAAATTAATTCATAATAATGAATGAAACTTATGACAAAACATAGAAAAGAGACTTGTCGATAAATTACAAAGTAAAAAACAGCAGCACTTTTGAGACTAACAATATATAATTTATTCTCCAGCTTTCGTCCACACAGTGGACTTCATCAGGGGACTGTACAAATTTTTTTACTTTATACTTTCTATACTGTACAGACTAACGCGGCTATACTTTTTATTCAATAAATTACAGTACATCAAAATCACGAGATAAACCGACGCAAACAAGTAGAACAAAAACGTCGGAAAACGAACCCTAATTCGCGAAATGGAATCGTCCAACATTTTTGATCAGTATCTTGAACCACTCGTCGGCAACGCGAAGAGATTATAATCCCCAACCACGCGTTGTAGACGGGTATACGTGTTGCTTTATTTTGCGAGGCTCCCTAAGATGTTTAAAAATGTGCGAGTTCCTGTCTGTGGTCATGTGTTCGTTGAACGCGCGTTGCAAAGTGTCGGCCAGATTCACCTATATAACAGGCATTACAGCCTGCGCACGTGAATTTATACACAACGTTAGATAGTAGATGCAAAAAGTTATACACAACGTTAGACAGTAGATGCAAAAAGTAGATGCATTTGCTGTCTGCTACTACAGATATATATATATATATATCCAAAATAACGCTCACACAAGTAACAATGCAATCAATGATAAAAACCAAGACGGTTAGAAATATGCAAGGAATTTGTGCTATACAACCATCAATTCTTCCACTGAGTAATAAAATAAAGACTGGATATTTTAACAATTACTGTTAATATTTAATTAACTATACACAAATAATAAAATCGTATGTACAAAAACAAGCAGATTTACATGAACGTTATCATATTTTATTTAATTATACACATAATAATATTTAGCTTTATTATGTACAGGTATTTACAGTAATAATAATAATAATAGATGGATTATCAGTGCATATGAAAGTCAACATAATTAATCTTATATTGTTCCAAAACATTGCATTTTTATTTAATCCTAATTTATTATCACACTTTAATCATGTGTGCGTGGCGAAATGATTCTACTGCCTACATTTAAAAGCGTTTGGGTGCTTAATAATATTTAGATTATCATATCATATCATATCATTTATTTCGTCTTCAGTTCAACATACACAGTGACAGATAAACAAAAACAAAAAAACAAAAAAAAAAAACCAGAAAAAAAAACATTGCTAGCTAACACCAGACGGGGTTGCTCAAAAGTGGCGTTAAGGCTACTGTCTTAGAACTCGCCAAAGTGCAGCTAGCAGCAAAATAATATTTGGCAACATAAATATAAATATTTATGGATAAATTAGAGCTTTATATACAAGTTTAAAATTTTGTTTGTATGTACAATTTTTAGTTCTCAACAAAGTGGATTTTAAGTCGATTAATAAATATGTTTAAGTTAAAAATGATTCCGTCTCTTATTTTATTTGGCGAAGTATCCCAGATACGTGGGAAAGAGTTGAAGACTGTGAATTTTAATGAGTTTGTCCTGGCGAATGCATGATTAAAATTAACTTTGTCTGTGTGTCTGTGATTAATATTAATGTACTTAAATACGTTGATGTTTAGATGGCCATACATGCATTTAGCAGTAAATGTTAAAATAATAAATTGGAATCTATGTTTATATGACATTACACGCCCCCCCCCCCCAACTTTTTTTGCAAAAAATATATGTCTGGAGATTTTTGTATGACCGGAAAGAAATGCAAGAAAAGAAAGAGGGAAGAAGGAGCAGAAGAATGAGAAAGAGAATGTTTATCCAGTCCCCGACCGAGTTACATTTTCTTGCACTTCACATTGGCGGATCTGGGGGAGGAGTCATGACCTCTCCTTTGGGCAACAAAACAAAAAGAATTCTAGACCTATATATGAGGTAAGAAAATTTGTGATTATGGCACCTCTAGATGGTGGGAAATTACACTCTCAGACATTTTGATTTTGATATTTGAATATAATTTTGCTTATATCTCCATTAAAAAAATAAATTGAACAATTTAGTCTGCGCCCTTGAATACGTCACAGATTCAGAACAAAGTCGAAGACGAGATTGCTTCCACGATCTCAATGAATTATTTATCATTTATTTGTTTTGGTTTACATTTCTCCCATTTTTTTTTGATAATTTTGAAAAAAATTTGGAGGTTAGTGAGGGCCCGTGCTGACAGGGTTCCCCCATGAATCTGCCACTGTTCAATATAACACTTGAAATAAGCCTATCATTTTAAATCACAACTGATTAATTCCTAATGTCAGGCGAAAGATATTTTATTCGAAAGATTCTTTTACTACCTATAACACATTAACTACACCGTACTGTTAATACTGTAGTTACCCTCCAGAGAACTTTATTTTTAAAAATGGCCTAATTAATTATCTTATTGTTTTCGTTAAATTAGATGGAGTTTAAATGTGGTTATTCCGCTATCTATTTCATAATGATAATAATAGGTCAATTTATAAGACGCAAATAAACAAGGTGTCTAAGCACCAAACAACAACAGCAACAGCAGCAGCAACAGCAACAACAACAACAACAACAATAATAATAATGACTTGCAGCATTCGAAAATGTTTGTCACTGGTGCTGGGAACAAATGTGGGGGGGGGGGCAGGCCCCAAGCAGAAAAAGTAGGTGGGCCAATGGCCCCTCCCCACTCCCCCGCTTCCTCCGCCGTTGATACCATATATAGGCCTATGACCTTTTCAAAAATATCTACATATTTTGTCATTTTCTGCAAGTTAAATGTTTTTCTTCATTTAAGAGAAACGATAATTCTGTTGACTTTGCATGGTTACTGTGAATAAAAATGATTTTCCTTTAGCATAAATTTCTATATTATATAATATTATTTTATATTTTATTAATGAAATTCACAGAAACCTTAATTAAAAGCATTATAGACCTACTTAATTTATTCGAAAAAAAAAAAAAATATTATTCATTTCAAACATTTTTCATAAATCCTATACTAATTTACATATTACTAAAATTCAGGTCCTCATTATATACTTATTTTATGAAAGAAAAGGAAATTTTAATTTGCATAGCAACATTTGCTATGGTGATAACCTTGTATATTTATAAAATAGAAATTATCACCATAGCAACAGTTGCTATGGTGATAACCTTGTATTTTTTTACACCATTAAATTCAATTTTTTCTATAAAAGCTGTGTATCGTATAAAAAATATTGTATAAGCCAATCTAATAATATTTTACTTGCGACAAATAACAGCAATTATGTGAATTTCATTCGTTGCTATGGAGTTATAAAAGTTCCGTAGCACTTCAATAAAGGTGTTTCTTGATTTTGTTTTATTAAATATTGCTCTTCTATAATACATAACTTAAATACAAAAATATTCATAAACCTATGACAATGATGATTTCAATAAGCTTTAAGCATCCCTTATACTTAAATTCCATGAATAAAATAGGAAATTAAAATTTGCATAGCAACAGTTGCTATGGCAAGCCCCAGCTGTCTTAAGCCTACAAAAAATATTATATTATTTATGTTTGCTATTTTATTATTTACGTTTGTTATTATACAGTATTATTTACGTTTATTATTATATTATTTAAATTTATTATTATATTATATATGTTTATTATTATATTATTTATGCCTATAATAGTATATTATGTACGTTTATTATTATATTATTTATGTTTATTATTATATTATATATGTTTGTTATTATATTATACACGTTTATTATTATATTATGTACGTTTAGTATTATATTATGTATGTATATTATTATATTATATATGTTTATTATTATTTTATTTACATTTAGTATTATATTAAGCACGTTATTATTATATTACGTATGTTTAGTATTATACTATTTACGTTTGTTATTTTATTATGTACGTTTCATGTTATATTTATGTCTTTTATTATATTATGTACGTTATTATTATATCATATGTGTTTACCATTATATTATTTACATCTTTTAGTATATTATGTACGTTTATTATTATATTATACATGTTTATTATTGAATTACAGACGTTTTGTATTACATGATGTACGTTTATTATTATATTATGTATGTTCAGTATATATTATGTGCGTTTATTAGTATATTTATAACGTACGTTTATTATTACATTACATAGGTTTATTTTATTATTTGCGTATAATAATATACTATTGACGTTATTATTATATTATGTACGTTTAGTATGATGTTATTAACGTATGTTGTTAGATTATATAAGTTAAGTATTATACACGTTTGTTATTATATTATGTATGTTATTATATGTCGTTCATTTATTATTATATTATAAAAGTTTAGTATTATATATTCAATACTCACTATTATAATTATGTACATTCATTATTATTTTGTTTAATTCACTATTATATTATCTCCTTCCTTATACACATTCACTATTATTTTATTGCAGTTAACTTGTATATGGCAGTTGAGTGGTATATTATGGAAGTTGAGTAGTATATTATGGCTGATCATTATGTTGTTATACCAACTGCTTATATCTCCTGAACAGAGGATTGTGGGCTGGCTGTTAGTAGGGCAATTCTTGACCCTAGGTCAGACCACAGATAATTGTATCTAGCTAGGCAGTACATGTGTCAACCTCTCTTAATTTTCAACTATGGCAGTGTACAAGGGCACTTGTTGACCCTACCAAAAATATTAGAGAAACACAAGTGCGATGTTTTTATGCTGTGCGACGAAATAAACAGCTTAATCGAGCATATTTTCCAGGTTTCGAGAAACAGATTTATACTACATTTACTACTACAGTATACACAAAAACCAGACTTCCACACAATTTTTATATTTCCAATTTTCAACCCCAGAGAATTACACACATTCATCGGCAGATGACACCGAGAGGTGCGCTCTAACCCTGAAAATTTGTTTTCTTCCACATTTAATTGATGGGTGTCTATAAAATGAAGACCGAAGAAAGAAGACCCAAAAACGAAGACCCCTATTTTTTTCTTTTTCATTTTAATGATAATACACCAGGCAGTCACAATATCAAAATTGCGAAATTTTTCGGGATGTCTGTTTGTGAAATTTTCAAGGGTCTTCGTTTTATAGACATCCTATATGGGTGTGTACAAAACGAAGACCCAAGACCCGAAAAATGAAGATCCACACTTTTTCTCTCTTTTTTAATGATACTACACCAGACTGTCACAAAATCATAATTAGGAGATTATTTGTACTTTTGTTTGTGATGTTATCAAGTGTCTTCGCTTTATAGACACCCTGGGTGTCTACAAAACGAAGAACGAAGACCTGCAAAACGAAGACGTTTACAGAAAGAATGATACCACTATACAGTGTTATGATTTTAGAATATAAACTTGTTAAATTAATATGTGCTATACAAAAAAACGGGGTTTCTTGAGCTTGTAATAGGTCAATATATTTTTTCTCTACTGGAATTCTTCAACTGTAGAAAAGAAAGTGAAGTACATGTCATCTGTCAAACTGCCCATGCGTAAGCTTTGTATCACGTGGTATTTCCCCACGTTTACAACTTGGTTTGTGATTATGTTTATGCTTCGTACGGAGGCTGTGAGTAATGATTAGTTAGGTATGGAGACTTTTATTCAAAAACAATAGTTCAACTGAATACAATTTATTTCTCAATGGTGTTTTTTCGCGCAAGTCAGTTCAAATGAATGTTGTGGTTAGATAAGATGTCAAAATCGACCGCAATCTTGGGCCAGCTCAGGTTCGGCTTACGTTCAGATATAAAGTATGGTCGGCCCAGGGCCCGCATTGTGGGACCTGAGCCGACTCAAAGTCGGACTATTAAACTTTAGGTCGGCTCAGGGCCGGCTTTATATTTGTTGATTGTTCACACTTAAAAATTGCCGACCCTGAAGCGGCCCTGCGCCGACGTAACTCTCAAGTGTGATTGGGCTATATCTTTGGTAGGGTCAACAAGTAGATGGATTTATATAGCGCAAATAAACGAGGTCTCTATGCGCTAGACAATATTGAAGTCAAGAACACAAAGAAAAAAGCCAGAAAAAAAACACACACACACACACTGCCATTGTTGAAAAATTAAGAGGTGGTTAACACAGATGTACACTACGACAGAAGTCTTCCTAAAAGTCACTCTGCCACAGGCCCAATCCTCTGTGTTTCAGTCAAAACAAGAGGCTGCCAGTGCGAGCTTGTGGTTTTACTGCATGTCTAGATACAGTTATCTGTGGTCTGACCTAGGGTCAAGAATTGCACAACTAACAGCCAGCCCACAATCCTCTGTACATGAAATATAAAAAGTTGGTATAACAACATAATGAACAGCCATAATATACTACTCAAATTCCATAATATACTGCTCAACTGCCATATACAAATGAACTGCAATGAAATAATAGTGATGTGTATAACATCATAAGGAAGGAGATAATATAATAATGAATTAAACAAAATAATAATGAATGTACATAATTAATAATAGTGTATCGATAATATAATACTAAACTTTTATAATATAATAATAAATGAACGACATAATAACAACATATATAATATAATAATAGACGTAATAATATAATACTAAACATACATAATATAATAACAAACGTAAATAATACAATAATAAATATACATAATACAATAACAAACCTGTATAATATAATATTTAACCTATATAATATAACAACAAACGTAAATAATATCATACTAAACGTACATAATATAATAATAACGTCAATAGTATGTTACTATATGTAAATAATAAAATAAACGTATGTAATATAATAATAATAAACGTACGTAATATACTAATAAACGCACATAATATATACTGAACGTACATAATATAATAATAAACTTATATAATATAATACTTATCGTACATCATGTAATAATAAACGTCTTTAATATAATAATAAACATGTATAATATAATAATAAACGTACATAATATACTAATAGACGTAAATAATATAATGGTAAACATATATAATATAATAATAACGTACATAATATAATAAAAGACATAAATAATATAACATGAAACCTACATAATATAATAACAAACGTAAATAGTATAATAATAAACATATATAATATAGTAACAAACGTATACAATATAATAATAACTTCGTACGTAATATAATAATAACGTACATAGGCCTAATATATTACTAAATGTAAATAATATAACAATAAACATATTTAATATAATAATAAACGGGCATAATATAATAATAAACGCATATAATATAATAATAAACATAAATAATATAATAATAAACGTACATAATATACTAATAGGCATAAATAATATAATAATAAACATATATAATATGATAATAATTTTAAATAATATAATAAATGTAAATAATATAATATCAAACATAAATAATATAATAGCAAACATAAATAATATAATAATTTTTGTAGGCTTAAGACAGCTGGGGCTTGCCATAGTTGCTATGGTGAGGACCTTTTATTTTATACATCAATGTGTTAAATTTGTTCAATAAGAGATGTTTATTATATAAAAATATTGTATCTGATGATGTTTGCTTGGTCAGTGACAAATGTACAGCAATTCTGCTGATTTTGCTTCGTTGCTATGGACGATAAAAAGAGTGTTGCTATGCAATTATATCAAAGTTTCAGCATTTTTGTACATAATCCTATTCTATGAAAATAATAGATAATTCAGATGTTAAACATATTCATAAAACCTATGAAAATAAAGATTTTAATAAACTTTAAGCTTCCTGTATACTTAAATTTCATGAATAAAATAGGAAATTTAAATTTGCATAGCAACGGTTGCTATGGTGCTTAAAATTATAGTTTTTCTTAACGCAAGATTCATTTTCGATGATTAACGAATATTGTGAGTAAGTTTTACCAACTGTTGATATTTATTATTCGAGTTATTTTTTATATAATTTAGCTAAAACTATAATTTAAAGTGGAAAAATGGCGGCCATTTTGAATGCGTAATTTGGAGGTGTTCCCCCAAAGGGATTTTGGGTAATTTTGAGTTCAGAACCTCTTAAGACCTATATTTTCAGAAAATATTAAAATTAGCCGGTAGTGTACTTCCATTGCCACCTCCACCCCAAAATAGCCTCTAATCTGCTCGCCTATAAGAGGTTATTCGCACGGACCGGAACCGTTTTTATTTTTTTTAATTTTTTTTAGTGTTTTAGACATTGTATTGATTTTATCTATTTTGGTTTTAACGATGCCTGACTATACATATATTTTTATTGTATTTTTTTTATGCATGATATTATTTTTTTTTGCTATTGTTTCAGAGAAATTTTAACTACAATAAATTTGAAAATAATTTTAGCGTGTTTTAAAAATTTAGTACAGTTATGTAGTGTTCAATATTGAAAAACAATGTTCTTTTTCTTCTTGCAGTTCCCTGAAATGAAATGTCAAGTGTACAATACATAGTTATATTTACCAAATTATGAATTATTCATAAAAGGCCTCTGTGTTCTGTAACGGTATTGATGTAATTTATTGAATCAAATATACTTTTTATATTTGAATTGTAAAATTATACAAATAAAGTAACTGTTACACACACGTGCGCCTGCACTGATGCGTCTAGTTTTTCTTTTTATAGGCCTACGTTTATTTTTATCAAAACTATATTTATATTTCCATTAATTTGTGTATTTTGATATGATACCAGTAGCAGAGACGATAGCTAATGGTGACATGTGTATGAAGTTACAGTAGGTGAATACACGTGGCACCTTCACTGCCATCGCACGTGTTTGCACCTAAAAATAGCTAGTCTATTTTTAGCATCATCTGACCTATTCTGTCTTTGCAGTAATGCGTCCACGTTCCTTATGGCGGCGTACAAAGAATCTTACTCTACAAGAGTATGAGGGAACCAGTTTGTGGAAAAGTTTCTTTCCGATTTTTGTTATAGTTAGTTTCCAGGCAACTAGTACTACTTGAATTGTTCCTGATCGTTAAAAAGAAGCCCGAAACAGCCATTAACATACATTAAAACCATAATTTACTGTATTTCCATTTATTTGTGTATTTTATAAACATCAGAATATGTATCAAAACTTTGTGTCTGCTTCAAAGAGTGCTGTGGGAATATATATATATATATATATATATATGAATATAAATCATCAAAGGTACATATACAGTGTTTAAATAAGGACATGATGGAACATCGTAGGCTACCCTGTAGCTTTTCAACGAATAAAGTCCTATGAAAAATCATTGTGTAATAAAACGCCTCTGACGGGATTCGAACCTGCGACCTCTCGCTGACAAGCTGAGCGTCATAACCACTGGACCACGAAGGCTTCATTGTTGAACAGGTCCAAATACCCATCGGGAACATGGTATCACACAATGCTATGCCTCAAGAGGGCGTTCGGCCAGATAAATCTGGAAATACGGCTAGAAATAC
>NW_022711386.1:147693-152471 GCF_011630105.1 Anneissia japonica
TGCCTTAATTTATTAGCTGTGAATTATCTCTGTTAATTCACACTTTATTATATCATTTATAAGTTGGTTTTATTATTTATAATTCGAGAAAAAAAGAGAACAATAAAGAAAAATAACTTAACAGATAGATGTGTATAAGAGACAGTAAAGAATAGGCCCAAAGGCTAAAGAAAAAGTAAAATTAAAACCAGAGAAAATAAAAAATATAAATTTTAAAAATAAAATGTTGAAATAAGAGAAAAGAGAAAACGAAGCAGATAAAATTAAAACTGTGTAAAACTTACCTTATTTATCGGCGACGGCAATCTTGCAGACCGCACGAGATCGTACAGATACAAATATCTTTTGGGTAAGGGTTGACCGTAAACCAAGTAAGAACATTGTTGATATCAGTTTGGAAAATGGTGTTATCATTAAGTCTTCTTCTTCTTGCCCAGCTGCTGCGGTCATCATATTGACGATTTTGCAACTATAACGGGCTGCGAATTTTTTTTTTTTTTCGTGAAGAGCCAAGCATAGGGAAACATATAAAGCGCTCTGATTGGTTAATGATAAGATGAAATCATCGCACAAGTTGGCACAAGAGTCAACCAACTCGCACTTGAATACGGATACGGTGCGGGTGAGAGTGATCTCAAGAAAGTAGAGGATTGATTCATCGATTGCAGACTATTGTTTTCTCAGTGTACGTTTTCAGTATTATTACTGCATACGTAACCCACAACGATCAAGGTAAAATTGTAAGGAAGGATGCATCTCATGACTCTATCTAGGCCTAGTCTAGGCAAGGCCTACCCTTGGCGTAGTTGGAAGATGGACCTACACTCCTATCCCATATCATCAATCATGATGCAAGAAAGCTCAATGGAACACTTAGGCCTAGTTTGCATGACAAGCTTCTTTTTTCTGAAGAAGTACCTAGCAGAGCAACCTGTTTAAGGCCCATATAGTCTATTTTCCCCTTTTATACACCTCAATACTGTAATATAACAATTATTAATAACTAACTACCCTACTACCAAACTTTACTACTACTAGGGCTTAGACCCTGGCCTATTGTCCACAGCTCTCCAATACTTTATATTATAATTATAATTTTAAAATTATAATGTTATACTTGACTAACAGCAAACTTGGCAATGTGAGATGCCCCCTTTCCTTATTATTCAGTTGCTTAAATTATTGGTTGTATTTTTTTTTTTTTTTTTTTACCATATTGATTGTTCTATTTCGTACTTTTTTATGATGTTACAACATTTTAACTATCTAGTCTTTTATATAGGCCCCTATATATCCTTTATTAATGAATTATTATGTAACACAAGTAACATGCAATTTGGTCTTTGTCCACCTTATATTATTGTTTGAGATGTGATGTTTGAATAAATAAAGTAATATTTTTAAATATCAACCAACCTACAAATAAGTAGCAACCCAGGTTTTTTTGATAAAAAATTTCCTCAAACTGCTGATGTTGTTATGTCATGACATAATAAATGGATGCACAGTACAGCACAATTAAATACTTGAATCTGGTGTTTTTTCTTAGGTCCATGAAATGATACCACAGAGTGGGAATTTGGCCTTTTGGGATGCTTCTGGATGGAACGCTGACTGATAGACATTGCTAATAGCAGCTATGCATAGAACCATCTCATCACTACCTTCAAAACAGCCAATTCCAGATGAATGCCTAACCAAAATACATGAGCAAATGTACAAAGTAAAAAGCCAGATGTTGTCTATAATGTCAAAATAAGTTTAGAACATTTAGGAAAGACACAGTTGGGTAATGGAAGGTTGTGCGAAGAGAACATTGTACTGAAAATGTTCCACTGAGTACTTGAAAGCAAAAAGAAAAAAAGTCTCCCATAACCTAGTGTATACTGAAAACCAAAACCTTGAAAAAACTTATTCTTTTAAGTCAAAAAATGTAAATTACACTCTTGCCAAATAATAGTAATAGTTTAAACAGTACCACTTCGGAAAAATAGATATTGCATTATTTATTTTAAAAATAGATAAAGTTTGTGATTGTACTAATGGTCACACATCTGCTTTTCTGACTCTTCTGTACTATTATATTTATTACTGTATTTGTTAGCTAATATTTACAAACACAATTAAGGGTTGCCTTAATTTATTAGCTGTGAATTATCTCTGTTATTTCACACTTTATTATATCATTTATAAGCTGGTTTTATTATTTATAATTCGAGAAAAAAAGAGAACAATAAAGAAAAATAACTTAACAGATTTAATATTATTGACTATTTTATAATTTACGTGCTTCATTTTTTCAGATGTGCAATTATGTGCGAATGTACTTGCACAAGGAGAGAGCAATATACAGTATTGAAGAAAGTTGACTTTCCAGCTTAGATTTATACATTTAAAATAGAGATACAAATATCGACAATATACATTATATGTTTAATAAAATAGACACCATCAGTAAATAATATTCATACTGCACAGATTCAGAGGAAGAAAAGATAAATTGAAGTGGTGCAATACACTAACTTTTTTTTAATAATTATTATATTACTGTTACTATCACTATACAATATTTGTATATTGATTGACTACCATAACAGACATATAGAGTAAGTAAAGTAAAGACTGTGCCTTGTTTAGTGAACTTATTTTTGTAAAAGCCGTTAGAGGGAGGGAAGAATTATTTAGCAAAATGATTTTGCCAAAAGCAAAGTGAAGGACAAAATGAAAATAAAATTTTCATTGATATGAATTGAAACAAGTGTTGTAATGATATTAATAAATGCTTTAAATTTATCTAATTTGTGGATATTTCAGGGGAGTGAAAGCCATAATAAAAATATGTAACACTTTTATGTTTTTCTAAAATTTCTATTCTTCGTCGGGGAGGGTGCGTTAACTATTCGAAATCGCTATTTAAACAGGGTACAGTATAATATATATATCTCAATGCCTAAAAGTCTGTGATCCCAGGGCCTACTAACTCTAGGCCTACTATTAGGCCCTCCATGCAAACGACCTCGTTTGTACTCATAGTACATAGGCCCTACTACAGTGTTTTCTAGGCCTATTGGTAGCAGTGGGTATTAGAGTTGTATGATTAGCAGTGACTATGGTAGCCTACTAAATGTTGTTCCCAATACTGTAATCTGTTACACGTATACAAATCAGGCTTACTCGGCGCGTTGTATGATGGTTTTGTTGGCGTGTATCGCAGCCGCATTGCTCTCTCGAGTGTGCGAGATACCTTGCGACTGTCAAACAAAAGTGCGATTATGTCATCTTATCATTAGCCAATCAGAGTGCTTTATATGTCTCCCTATGCTTGGCTCTTCACGAAAAAAAAATCGCTAACAGGCTACCATGCAGGACAGACTCGCTTAAACTTTAGTTTCCATGAAAATGATTATTATAATTATTATTATTTTGTATTTTTAAAAAAAATCCTTGTATTAAAATCCTTATCGAACGCATTTGAGAAATCGATTTACACGGATATCTTCCTCAAAACTGGCTTCCACCACAGCAGTAAGTTCATCAAAGAGTCCTATCAACTGGGTTTCGGTAGATTAGCCACGTCAAAGATATGGGTCTGTAGTTTTCAGTTTTATATTTTTCTCCCTTATACACTGGTGTGACATGAGCCCGCTTCCACTCTGATGGTACGATACCTGTGTTGTAAGAGGATTGGTACAATAGAGTAAGCGCTGGGGCTTTCTCGTTGACAACCTCTTTTAAGACCCTTGGACTGATTTCATCAGGGCTAGGAGCTTTATGAGCATCCAGATTCTAGAGCTGCTTGCAAACACCTTCAATAGTAAAGTTAATGTCAGGACAAGCTGGCAACCCCATTTCTTCAGGAGAACAGCGATCGGCAAACTCTTTATCTGTAAATTCAGCAAGAGGACTGAATGCAGACTGAAACTGCTGATTGAGCATTTTTGCCAACTCGACGGGGTCAGTGACCAGCCTTCCTCCATTCTTAAGGCCTGAGATACTCATGACGCCACCACTTTTCCGTTTTATCAACTGCCACAGCTTCTGGTTGGCCTTCTGAGTATTGGTCAAGTTCTGATCAGCGATAGCACTCTCAACATGGACCAATAACAGTGTCTTAAGCAACGCTGACAATCTCTCTTCAGGGCCTTGTATTTAATCTCAAGCTCCGTGTCATCAGACTTTCGCTATTTCTTGTAAAGCCTATTTTTTTTTTATTTTTTAGTTTAGTTGCAGTGTTTTTGTCGATCCAGGGAGCTCTTGGTTTTGTACTGGTAATTTTTTTCAGGAATATATTTCTTCGATGCATTTTCAAGATCATCTCTAATTTAAGTCCATATAGCGTTGGATCATCATTTGAGGAGTAATATGAAGTAATTCTTGAGGAAGTAACAGTGCAAAATTCCCTCATAGCTTTCCAGTCAGCCTTGGTATGAAGGTAAATGGTTATCTTGTGTTCTCGTCATGGGCGGCGGAACCGGGGGGCCGGGGGGGCCTGGGCCCCCCCACTTTTTGGCCAAAAATATATAATGTCTGGAGAACTTTGTATGATCGCAAATGCAAAAAAAGAAGGAGGGAAGAAGGAGAAGGATGGGAAAGAGAATGTTTATCCAGTACCCGACCGAGTTACATTTTCTCGCAATTCACATTGGCGGATCTGGGAGGAGGGGATCATGGGTCCTGACCCCTCCCTTGCACAACAAAAAAAGGGGGAAAAGAAAAGGATTCTAAACCTACCTTTTCAGGACCCGTGAGCTGATTTTTTTTTTTTTTTTTTTGCTATT
>NW_022711387.1:0-601 GCF_011630105.1 Anneissia japonica
AATGCGTAGTTGCTTGCGAAGGGGTCGAGCATTAATATTTAAAGTCAAAACTGGTGTAAAACAAGGATGCCCAATCCAATGTCCAGATTTAAAAAAAAATATTATCATTGAATGTATAATGAAAAATACAACAGGAGGACATACAGAAATCAGGTGGAAGTTTACATCAAAACATGCAGATGATACCACATTAATATTAGCAGCTAACCATAAACAGATGAAAGAGAAAACATGCAAAGAAAATTTGAATAAAAGTAAATGAGAAGAAAACAGAGCTACTTAAGACTAACAGCAACAACGGAAGCAAAATAAATAGGGGGAATCCCGATTTCATTTCATAAATAAATGTTGGTCTTTTTCTTCCTCTGTTTGTGCTTTCCCCTGGAAGCGGACATTTAAAACTGTTTTGAGTAATTGATCACATTCTATTCATGACCAATACAAACTCATGTTTTGTAGACGTTTACCTTCGGTTGATGACCTTTTGACCTCCTGAATTCTGCAATATGAGATTTTCAAGTCGAGTCAGTCGAGACGGCCCGAGTGGAGTTTCATGCAAATATTTCGTACATGCAGTATGGAATAGGCCTATACACATGCA
>NW_022711388.1:0-878 GCF_011630105.1 Anneissia japonica
GTTGTTGGAGGATGCTCTGGAGTGTTTGTTTTGACATCTTGCCGTGTGAATTGTGACAGGTACCAGACCAGAAAGAGCAGTGACATTACCAGGCTTCCATGCTATCACCGGTTGTGATAAAAATTATTACAGGGCATATTAATGGTGTTGGAAAAAACAGCCCTTAAGATATCTATGAAATCACCACCTTATGTTACATGCTTTGGCCAAGCATGCGGGGAAGGGAATATGCCATCATTAATGTGAGAATGGGATGCAAGGAGTTTTTGTGTAGTCTTCTCTGACGAAGAAAGTATCTGCTAAAGATGCCTCAATTTTACGATGCCAAACAATCAAGGTGTAGATAAGCTGCCACCAACTGCAAGAGCCTTATATCAGCATATATTGCATGCACATCTGCAGGCCAATATATGGAGCCAGGATACTTTTATTCATCCAGAAATCCCTGATACATGCAAAATTGATGGTAAATTGAGACCTGTATTGTCGGAAAAGCATGCTGCCCCTGAAGCAGTTGCTGAGCTTAACAGATGTACCTGTTCAATAAGTACATGTTCAAATAATACATGCATGTGTAGTAGAAATAATCTTCAGTGTACTGAGATGTGTAACGGCGAAGCGGAAGGGAGTTCCTGCAACAACATTCCATTGTTTTCTAGCGTTTCTGATTCATCAGACAGTGACAGTGATGAAGAAAGTGATAATGAACATTAGCATATTATAAAATCACTGATGTAGGTAAATATTAAGTAAATCACAGTATGTAATATGGTTACATAATACTAACACACACACACACCACCCACACATTATATATATGTATATATATGTATATATAATATATATATGTATATATATGTATATATATGATATACATA
>NW_022711389.1:0-2425 GCF_011630105.1 Anneissia japonica
ACTTCCTTCAATATCATATATAATATACGACAGTATTTCTAGCCGTATTTCCAGATTTATCTGGGCTAACGCCCTCTTGAGGAATAGCATTGTGTAATACAATGTTCCCGACGGGTATTTGGATCTGTTCAACCATGAAGCCTTCGTGGTCCAGTGGTTATGACGCTCGCCTTGTCAGCGAGAGGTCGCAGGTTCGAATCCTGTCGGAGGAATTTTATTACACAATGATTTTTCATAGGACTTTATTAGTTGAAAAGCTACAGGGTAGCCTAAGATGTTCCATCATGTCCTTATTAAACACTGTATATGTACGTTTGATGATTTATATTATATTTATTCAACAGTGTTAACAGCTAACTTCCTTCAATATCATATATATATACTATTATTACTATATATATATATATATATATATATCACTATTACTACTTCTATTACTATTTATATTATATTTTTACTTAAAACTGCTACACCTTTTTGATGCAACTTTCTCACAGTACACTAAATTAATCCAATGGCAAACAAAATGTATCTGTATGTATACCTTTTGGCCTTCTTGTTCATGCTGTTTATTCACTCTCACTGCAATATCTCACCTAGCCTATTAGTGGCGGATCCAGGACCCAGAATAAAAAAAATCCCTGTTATGGTTCATAGGGAGAGTTTTTATGGCTTAATTTGGTCCTAAATTTAGACCACAATATTAGGGATTAGCAATCGAAAAAAAGGCAAATTATTATTTTTTTTTTTATATTTGGTCCGCTGGCGCCACCATTGATCCTGGGGGTTTGCATGACACCCCCCCCCCCCCCCAGTGAAGGAATGTCACAAAATACTACTGGGTCCTGGCTTACAAAGGCAAGCTAACCTAGCAGATCAGACAACTAGGCTTTGCCCAGCTAGCCTTCAGTAAAATTTTACACCCTGTTTTTGGTTCCACGTCGTAATAATTTGTGTAGGAAAGTGCGTTTCCAACTACTCAATATTGTTAGAATAAAATAATATATTGCCTATGTCCCCGATATTCAGTCCCCGACATTCAACCCCCGGCCCGCCAAAGATTTTTAGAAAAAGTTTTTCTGTTTAGAGCAACACCACATAGGCACCCCTACTCTAGCAATGTTTACAAGAGTGTAGCTCACTGGTACTGGTAGACTAATAGGGACAATGGATTAAGTAGGATACTGATATGATGCCCGATGTCAACCATTTGCGGCACCAGTAGGCTTGGGGCATGTTATTCTGTTGAAAACTTATTTTTGAGTCTGTAGAGGTATCTAGATGCTAAAAATTACCTTATCTTTTCAAGAGGGAGAGCTCGTTTCCGGACATCAAAGAATCAAAATTTTCCTGGGGAGGGCCCCCGGATTCCCTTTCTTTTTGGAGTTTTTTGGAAACAAGATTATGAACCCCCTCTTCCAATCCTGGATCCGCCCCTGTCTATAGTTTCTAATCATGCTTGCTTGACTTTCTCACATTATACTATCTCTACACTAGGCAAAAAAAAAATATTGTGTTGGCATTTTAGTGTTTATTTTTTTGATTGTGTTGGCATTTTAGTGTTTATTTTTTTGATTAGCAAATTCTTGGCGAGTTAGTTCATCTCACCTAGCCTATTGTTTCTAATCATGTTTGCATGAAATTCGTACTTTATAATATCTGGCTTTTTCTACCCTCACTCACTCGCCGCTGAGGAAGGACTTGTTGTCCGAAAGCTCTGGTTCTATTTCTGGCTGCTAACTTTTAGCTGTTGCTTATCAAATTTGTATCTCTACCGAGATCCAGCCATTGTTTCCCATAGCAACTGAGCATTGTTGTTTTTCAGTATTTTGCCTTTTAATTAACATGTTATCAAACATGATGATGTGAATGTTACATGTGGCTCTCACATGGTATGAATGTGGTAGAATTGAAACACTGAAAAATTCAAATTTATTGTACATTAGAAATTCATTTCATGCATACATAAAAATAAATTATTGCAAGCCTACAGTATATAATAGTCAATTTCAGCTAAGCCACCCTGCCGATTTTTAGGTTTACCGAACATTGTTAAATTCTTCACAATAAAAACTTAAAGCTTAATCTTAAATAATGTTTATACATCAAAATACAGAAATATTAAGTGTTTTAAACAATTATTAGCTGAGAAAGTGCAGTTTTCTTTGAACCTAAACTTCTTTACTATTAATAAATAGCTGTTAATTCATCATCTCATCTTATTTTATTCAAACAAGTTGATTATTCTATTTTTATGGAAAAGAACGGCCACACTAATCGACCCATGCATTCAGAAACAAGACCGATTTTTGTAAACATGATAGACTGAACAAACTGGCTTATGTTAATACACTGAATGGTTGCCAAAAGATAACAAGGCGGCATCACGTATCTCATATCGTATGATGTTATAGAGAAAATAACA
>NW_022711390.1:0-1935 GCF_011630105.1 Anneissia japonica
ATATAGACTTAACTGTTTCTATGAAAACACATCGAGACATGATACTGTAGACAATTACAAGATAACAAATAAATGTTGATTCGCATTTATTTATAATGATAGCCGTGTTACTTTAAGCAATAATATACCGAGACAGCACTCTGAGACTAAGTTTACAGTTATCTCGAGCTTTCATTGGCAGTCAATTCCAGGTGGTATCCGTTATTAACACCGTTTACTATTTACAACTTATAACTACAGGCACATTATATTTCACTACAAAATACATCTGTATAATGTACAGTGTAGCTGTGTCTCTCCTTTTACCTAAAATAAATACTTTACAGTATAACAATTAAATTGGGAACTAAATTAGAAATAAAAAACACCTTGATGATAAAACTTTTTTATTTTTTCTCTGCGGTAGGATGTGGATATTCTCCGGTTCTTGGAACTATGAGATATAATATGACGATAACAATGCGGGTTCAACCACGGTTGTACCTTTGTTACAATAAGCAAATAATAATGTTTGTATCTGTTGAATTGAACGTAGGCAATGTAATTTCGTACCATCAAGTAGCTTCGATTCTGTGGAGGAATCCCAGTCACATCAGTCGAAATTTTACGAGTTCGCTTCCAAAAATAACATCTACATTTTGACAGGACCACTCAGATTTAGAAACAAAACGGAGTTGTGTGGTTAAAACGTCGCATTGATGTTTAATCTATTGAAAGTACAAGAGGTTGTTAATATCTCGTTTGTGGTTCCTATGGGATGTCGGATGGCGTTTTAATTTTCTCTAAACTGGAACGCTTTGGCATGACCTTTTCTAATGAAGAAGTGTTCACAAAATGACCAGGTTGGTTTATCACCTCTAAATGTAATTAAATTAGATAAAAGTACTGGGATGAATTATAAATAGGACAATTAACTTTTGTCTGTCAAATGAATCAACAAAAATTTTCAAAATCACATTGTCAAAATCACGTGAAGTACCGTAACTCTTTCAATTCAATGCATAATGAATACCTCTGTGATCTAGTGAAGTCAGTCTCAGTTTATGTATTTTAAACGTATGAGGGCGGTATTAACATTGCTGAGGCTGTGCTGAGATAGAGGGGCGGGAGAGAGACAATAAAACTCCGATTCTATCAAAGATTCTACGTATGTATAGTGGATCATTTGTCACTGTGCTTTATTGAACTTATGTTTATATATTCGTGGAAATACAGTATTTGCCATTTATAAAAACTGATAAATTTAGCCGCAAGTCAACTAGAAGAGAGCATTATATCCATCCATGATATATAAATTTTAGACTGTAGTATCAATATCAATAATTAAACAAACAATATAAAACATTTGCATGCATGCATAAAAACTAATTCTTTTGAATTGAAATATAACATGTGTAATGTGATTGATAAACTGTAGTAATAATTAATGTAGAAATTGACCGTTGAAGCTTACTTGGGTTCAACTGTATCCAAACAATTTCAAGACCATACGGAACAACAATCTTGAATTCATTAGCTTTAAACTGTTCACACACATATAGCGCCACTCCACCTTCAATACATCATTTACGGGGATTGGAAAACAATGTGTGTGGATTATAAAAGTATAATTAATTTTGATATCCAAAGTCCTGGAAAAAATCACTGTTTAATTGGCAGTTTTATTTTAATTAGAAAAAGTGCCAAGTCCATTTTGACTGGTTTATAGAAAAACAATTCATCATAAAAATTCCCACACCTAAATGTTGTATATTATTATATTGCACATTTACACACACAAAAAAACACAAGTTTTGGCACTGTCGGTTAATGCTCTGTTGTAAGGAACTGAAAGTCTTGACTTCTAATAGTGCCAGGGTGTTAATTTTTTCTTTTGTAAAAAATAAACATTCTAAGATACTTGAGAGCTGTTTCACAAAAAAAAAAAAAAAAAAA
>NW_022711391.1:0-1148 GCF_011630105.1 Anneissia japonica
CATTGACTATTATTGACGAATTTCTTTACAAATAATACAATTGTTCCCGTCCTGGCAGTGGTACCATTTCATCTTATAACTTTCATGATAAATATTATTCATTTTGTTCTTAAATAGTGAAATATTAGCACATGCTCTCACATTGCTTGATATGTTGTTCCACACCTTAGGCCCTATATACGAGATCCCTTGTCGGCCAACATTTGTGCGTTTTAAGTCGATAACAAGGTTTTGCTTATATCGTGTATTATGATTATGGTACGAGTAACTTTAGGCTAAAGCCTGTCTCTTATACACATCTAGATGTGTACATATAAAAACATTAAGTTGGCTACATTTTTTTCGTATAAATCAAATATGTTTAAAGTATTGGTTTTAACAAAAAGTTGAGCAGATGGGTGTAGATAATGTACATTACATACGATTCTAAGTGCTTTTTTCTGTAATACATGGATTCTATTTAAGTTTGTCATGCTACCAGAACCCCATATCGTGATCCCATACGTTATAATAGGAAGGACAAGAGACTTATAAATAGTAAGCAGTATGTGATATGGTAGCAGATTTTTAAGGAGATTCATTGCTCCAATAATTGCAGACACCTTACTAGCAATAACATTTACATGTTGAGAAAAATTAATTTTTTCATCAAGGAATTTAATTTTGTCTACTCTCTGAATAATGTCTTGGTCAATGACGAGTTCGACATGCGCTGTGTTAATAATTGTTTTTCTACCACTAAACACCATCAATTTAGTTTTTTTGGTATTAACAGTAAGCTTGTTTGCTTTAAACCACATATTTAAGCGTTTTAACTTCTCATTCATTATATCGAATGCTTCATTTATGTTACTATGTTTTAAGAAAACATTGGTATCATCTGCAAATGTTATTGAGTTTTGGTACATACTGAAGGCATATCATTGACAAATAGTAAAAATAACAATGGACCCAAAATAGATCCCTGGGGAACTCCATACTTTACCAACTTTCTTTCAGACTGTATATTATCTAAAGCTACAGATTGTTCTCTTCCACTTAAATAACTACAAAACCATTTAAGTACAAGACCTCTGATGCCATAATAAGGTAGTTTTTGTAGAAGAACTTTGTGATCTATCGAATCAAACGCCTTAGATAGGTCGAGA
>NW_022711392.1:0-797 GCF_011630105.1 Anneissia japonica
AAAAATTACATTTTGACTCAACATTTTAACATTGTCACTTTTTGAAGAAAAGTGCTTATCTCGCCAGGTTGAGCACTTAGTGCAAATTTTTGACTTTCCGCCTTATTTCGACTACTTTTTTTAAAAAAATCAAACTTTTAATGCAATAGTGTTTGTTTCAGCCTATCTCACTTTGCCTAACAAAAAAAAAATTACATTTTGACTCAACTTTTTAACATTGTCACTTTTTGCAAAAAAGTGCTTATCTCGCCGAGTTGAGCACTTAGTGCAAATTTTTGACTTTCCGCCATATTTCGAGTACTTTTCCGAAAAACTTTCAATGGAATAGTGTTTGTTTCAGCCAATCTCCCTTTGCCTAACCCTAATCCTAACCCTAACCCTAACTCTAATCCTAACCCTAACCCTAACTCTAACCCTAACACTAACCCTAACCCTAACTTAACAAAAAAAAAATTACATTTTTGACTCAACTTTTTAACATTGTCACTTTTTGTACAAAAGTGCTTATCTCGCCGAGTTGAGCACTTAGTGCAAATTTTTGCCTTTCCGCCATCTTTCGAGTACTTTTCCGAAAAACTTCAAACTTTCAATGGAATAGTGTTTGTTTCAGCCTATCTCACTTTGCCTAACCCTAACCCTAACCCTAACCCTAACTCTAACTCTAACCCTAACTCTAACCCTTACACTAACCCTAACCCTAACCTAACAAAAAAAAATTACATTTTTGACTCAACTTTTTAATATTGTCACTTTTTGCACAAAAGTGCTTATCTCGCCGAGTTGAGCACTTAGTGCAA
>NW_022711392.1:824-1087 GCF_011630105.1 Anneissia japonica
TTTGACTTTCCGCCATATTTCGAGTACTTTTCCGAAAAACTTCAAACTTTCAATGGAATAGTGTTTGTTTCAGCCTATCTCACTTTGCCTAACAAAAAAAAATTATATTTTGACATTGCTTATCTCGCCGAGTTGAGCACTTAGTGCAAATTTTTGACTTTCCGCCATATTTATTTTTATATATGCATATATTTATATATTAATATTTAAAAATATATATATATAAATATTAATATATATATATATATATATATATTTATATA
>NW_022711393.1:0-10530 GCF_011630105.1 Anneissia japonica
AATAAAGGTATAATGCCATTTTTAATAACATTTTCTTTTCTATCTACCCTCTCCCACCCTTTTTTTTCTCTTCTTTCTGGATCCACCCCTCATGGTTCATCTATGTTTTCAAATATCAATATAAGAATGCCTATTCCAAATGTTACCTGAAATTATGCTCAATCTGTGTATCTACTAAATCTGGGAACCTCTTTGCAAGTTGTTTAGAGACAGTCACTTTATCGCCGTCATCGTTGCTGCTGATTTTAACATCGTAATGTTTGTTAATAACAATAAAGTTTTCACTTTTGTACAAAATCTCCAAGTCATCTATGGTTGCTGATTGGTGCATGCCAAGTAGTTTTCTCCAAAATCGCAGTCGCAGAAGGTGAAACGCCCTCAAAGTTTGTTGAATCATATACAGCCTAGGCTATATTACTAGTAGTAGGCCAACTAGGACAATACTGCATCTAAAATATTTTAAAATAGTATTATGCAGTAAGAAGTCAGAAAGTAATTTTTGTGCACTGTTTTTATATTTAACCTAGCAGGTAAAATACCAGGAAGCAATGGCAACACCTGCATTGGACTTTTAAACCCTCTGTCAAATATCCAATTAACACATCGAACCAA
The DNA here is from genome assembly GCF_011630105.1 of Anneissia japonica. NCBI lineage: Eukaryota > Metazoa > Echinodermata > Crinoidea > Comatulida > Comatulidae > Anneissia > Anneissia japonica. The sequence continues at coordinate 613 of NW_022711393.1, forward strand.
AAATTGATTTTTTTTTTAAGCACTGTTCTAAATTCCATTAAAAATTCAGTCCCAAGAGTGTGTAGCTGAATGCTATAGGAATTGGGTTACGACTGGTGTAACTGTATGGACTAGCCTAGCCCTAGCTACCTAGTAGGATATTTGGGCCTCACAAAAAGTTCCACAATTTCAAGACAATCGAGAATATAAATAAAAATACAAATTCGTTATTTTCTAGAAAGTATAACTTAGTATATACGGTATATTATATACTTGGAACCCCTACAGATCTAGACCTAGGTTAGAGATAGAGAGGACATACCTACCTGACCTAATAAGCGTCCTTTCCTACTCTCTCAGCACGTTGTTCTAACAACGTCTCTACCGTACCACCTCAGCCAAAAGGCTCATAATTAGCTAGGGAGGGCCTAGGCCTAGGCCAGGTCAAGTAAAATGTGCTGAGAAGAAACCATCAAACTGGCTTGACCGATTACATAGTAGGGCCTAACATATGTACAATGCATCTAATCAATGCGTGATCCTTTCGAGATTTTGGGGTGTCTTAACAAAATATAGTTTTCTTGTTCCGTAATATGTGGTGCAAAATCAAAACATTAGAAACCGACGGACAAGGTTTTCCCACGTATAGAGAGCAGTATTGCATTACATCATACCTCACATCATACATACACATAGTAGACGGTGCTCGAAGGAAATAAAATAGAGGGCGGCAGACTGAAATTTACTGATATCAAGGCTTCTAAATTAATTATGTATTAGTTGTTTGTTACGGTTCTTTAATTAAAACATATAAAGTTTTGAATCTTCACAGCAAAGATACAACGACAATTACAATCAATTTAACGTCAATTTAGTTGATTCATCGATATAAAATAACTAGTGAAAACGCTACCGATGATAAAATAAAAAAATGTGTGATCTTTATTAAAACGTGATTGCTGCCCTCTATAATTACCAATTATATAAAACTTTCATGAAGTTATTTTTGCATTCGATACCCAATGTTTTCGAGGAGATTATTGCAATAAATAATAATTATTATTAAATAATAATTATTAATAATTAATTATTGTACAATAATTTCTCTATTAACTCGATTAATTTAATTATGTTTCTGAAGAGGTATTAAAATTAATCGGGTTCCTCAAAGCAATGTGGTTACTTACTTATTTATAATTTTTAAATAAAAAATATAATAAGGTAAGAAAAAAACATAGCAAAATGAGCTTTCACCATGGCCAGAAATAGGCACCCTAGTCATTTTAGTTTTAGTCCATGCCTTCATTTCATCTAAGTTAGATTATTGCAACTCACTTTTTATTGCACTACCCGATACCACAATTCTGCGTTTACAAAAAATCCAAAATTCTGCTGCTCGTATTGTTTCACTGATCCCAAGACGTCAACACATAACACCAGCCCTAAAGTGTCTTCATTGGCTTCCCGTTAAAAAACGTTGTATTTTCAAATTGCTTCTTTTGGTATATAAGTTACTTGCGTTTCACAAACCATTATATTTGTTGCATCACTTAAAATGTCATGTACGGTACCTATCCGCCATATTCGTTCATCTTCAAAAAAATCTTTTGACAGTTCCATCTCCTCGAAACAAAACCAAAACATATGGTCAACGTGCTTTTTCTGTTCAAGCTCCTTCTCTGTGGAATTCTCTTCCTTTTTCTGTTCGTAATTCGCCTAATTTATATTCTTTTAAGAAGAACTTAAAGTTTCACCTTTTCGAGAAATGTTACTGAGTTTGTTTTTCTCCTGCGCCTTTGATAAATTTTTAAATTGGCGCTATATAAATGTTTATTATTATTACTCCCCGACTATCCCTATCGATTCTATGCAAGGTTATGCACCAAGCAAGACCATTATCTATAGGGTTCTCGGTCCCATTTGAGACAAATGAACTGAGGGAAGAAGCACCGCGACCCCTGTCACGTCTGCATAGCACATATCCATAAAACACGCTCACAAATAAGCATTAAGACGGACACAATAAACACAGCCACAACCTTGTTCGGTATAGGAGAGCCTTGTTTATTCAACAACAACCACAGTGCATAGCACTGTTACAGATAACCATACGCACGCGCGCATGTCGCGGCAAGTGCTTATTACTACTCTCTATAAAGTAGTACAGTACCATAATACCATCAGTATATAACAACCCCTAATCCATAAATGCGATGAACTTTGCACTAACAAGTACCTGTCAGTCGAATCTTGAGACAGAGCAATGGGGCTCTGTCAGCACAGAGAGGGCGGCAGACAGATAATCTATGAATATCAGCAAGCTGAAAGAAAGTTAAAGTTCTCGACGAAAATAAATAGAGGGCGGCAGACTGCAATTTACCGATATCAAGGCTTCTACATTAATTAATTACAGTAGCTGTAATTGTTACGGTTCTTTAAAACATATGAAGTTTTGAATCTTCACAGCAAAGATACACCGACAATTACAATCAACTTAATGTCAATTAAGTTAATTCATCGATATAAAATCAATTGAATCTTTCAATAACTAGTACGCTACTGATGATAAAAAATAGTAATGTGTGACCTTTATTAATACATGATTGCTGCCCTCTATAATTACCATCTAATACTTTCATCCTGTACGTGTTCCTCAAAGCAATAAAAAATATAATAGATAAGAAAAAATATAGCAAAACGAGCTTTCACCCTGGCCAGGAATCGGCGCCCTAGTCATTCCATCCCGACTAGCCCTATCCATTCCATGCAAGGTTATGCACCAAGCAAGACCATTAACTATAGGGTTCACTAACTCGGTCCCAATTGAAACAACTGAACGGAGGGAGGAAAGCACCGCGACCCCTAAGCCATAATGCGGAGAACCTAGCACTATCAAGTACCTGTCAGTCGAATCTTGAGACTACCTAACTCCGAAACTTGCCGGAAGCTCCCGCCCGCGAATACTCGCTAGTAGTACAAACAAACGACGTACACCTCGAAAATATGGCCAAGCGCTCAGAATGTATACTAGATCGGAATCCGTTCGAGAAAAGAGGCAGGTAACCTAATTAAAAAATCATATTCATATATATACAGCTGTGGGTCAATATTACGCATGGTCATGGTGTCAAATTAATTCAAGCTCATTTTTTAAAGTAAGAAAACCTTAAATATTGAAAATAATTGTTATTAATAACACGATAACCCGAATTGCCCGAATTAATATATTAAGTTTGTATTAAAGTATTCAAAATAATTGTCCGTTTTATTTGAAAAAATCATGTTATTAATAAGATTATAAAAATATTCAAATTAGATTATGCAAATATATTTTATTAATTATTCACAATTAGTAGAGAGGGCGATTTTACATTCTATCAAAAGAGAGAAAAAAAAGATAAATAAAAGGTATAAAAAATATATTTAAAAAAAATAAAAAAATAAAAAAAATATTAATAAAAATAAAATAAAAGGTATAAAAGGTGGTGGTATTCCAGCAAAACGTTTTCTCGAACCACAACACGCTTAGGTACAGTCGTAGACTAGGACGAGGCCTAGGGCCTAGGCCTAACGTAACGTTTGTGTTTTGGTGTAGGTCTAGTACCTAGGCCTACCTGAAATTTAAGGTAAGATGTTTCCTTACTACAAATAAGTACAGTTATAATAGCCATACCTCCCTGATTTTCACTATGCTTAGCAAGTAGGTTAGGACTGCGACAGTCCTTGCTAGCAGGTTAGTCCTGGTCACCACAGGCCTACGCAAGGCGCCGACGAGGCAATTCGGGTTATCGCGCCCAAGTGGGCCACCGCCGTAGTGGATATTAATGATTGAATTCCGCCGTGGGCTCGATACACTTTTTTTTAATACAAATTTTGGACAGGCTCTGTGTTCTTATTTTTGACCGATCTCAGGCTCAGAATGTACTTAGCCTAGTAGGCCTAGGTTTGTTCTTATTTTTACAAACTTTTCATACAGAGAAACTTTACAAATTTGTATTAAATTAACTGTGTTATAGCGGGTATTACATAGTCACACCCGCTGTAAATATGGAACAGCAGTTTTTCATTTTTCTAAATATAAAAACCTCATCATTTGACATTTTTACTGCCTCAATTTGCTCTTACTTTTTCTGAATTTTAAAGCAATTTCAGCCTCCCCTACCACCATGGCATGCGCTGTAACCTGGTTGTCTTTCATTATCAATCTTTGGCAGCACTTTTTATATTCCATGAGGATGAACTAAGTGAGGAGGCAAAACAAAACGCAGCCAAATAAAAAAATGTTACTGTAAATGCTCATATTTAAACTGCAAATCTTCATAAGTGTTGCACCAAACCAATTTTTTTTTTTTTTTTGCTAAGCGCCATTCTCAAATAAGGGCTGTAGTGCTTAAGAGTACATACTACACTGTGTGTAATGAAACAGGGTTTTAAATAAAATGTATAAAGTGGTAAAATGAATACAATGAAGACACAAACATTTCTTTATATTACAAATATTTATTATTAACTACTGGACTACAGGAATGCCTGTAGGTAACAAAGGACAATTAGTGCTGCACTGAAGCCTACACACATTGTATAAGTGCTGTGGTGCTTATATGAGCATTTACAGTATTTTGTCTAGCACCCAGTAATTGGATACACTGCATGAATATTAAGTAAACAAAAATTAATAATTAATTTGAAGGCCTAGTAATCATGTATTGCTTGCACTAAGAAAAGTTCAGATACTTTTTTTCTCACAAATTGATAATATTTTTTTATTCAAATAGGATAACAATAATGAGCTGGATGAAATCTAGGACAGGAGGAACAATAAAACAGATGAAGTTTAATAACAAGTCGTCAAGAAGTATCAGAATGATCTGGATGAATTTTGAAGGAAGACTGGTCAACGTTAAAGGTGGACATTTGCCCAACAAAAGTGTAATGATTCAGACATTTACAAGAGACACTTGGATTTTCGGTTACTATATTGCTGGAGACAAATTGCAGTTAAGGATAAAGACCACTTGAAAGAGGCTTTAACATGCAGAGGCAATGATCTAGTGGAAGTGGAAATCCATTCCAGTAGACACAAAAAAGATGCTTAGTGTTCTTTTTTTCTTGTCAATCAAGCTCAAAATATTCTTATTTTGGCCTTAATTTTTATGAAATTTCAGCTTCACTGTTCTTATAAAATGTTTTCTTATAAAATAAGTACATGTGAAAACCTTTTTCAAGGGGGCATATCTTAATTCTATATTGTCTCTTTTAATATTGTCTCTGAAAATGTGGGTAGTAATGTCCTAAATGTCTGAATTATTGTACTCTCTTGGGGGTGGGGGGCAAAAGCCCATATTTGTGAGGTCTCTACACGAAATGAGACGCATCGTTGGTGAAATCATATTGAGATATTCACCAAAATAAAAAACAAAAATTTTGATTTTAATGTTTTTGAATAACTTGATACTTATATTTTATGATTGTGTACTTTTTAAATGAATTTTCTTACTAAAACAATGTTCTCTTCGCATATTCTGTAATTCTAGTCCTATTATTTGTACAGGTTAGTTTATCTTAGAGGCCGATTTTCTCAAAACCTGGTTCTCATACACCTACACCAAAACTTTAAATGCTCACATCTCTGGATCCTAGGGAAGCCATTCAAAGACCAAATTAAAGCTTATTGTGATCTACCAAAATGTAATATAAACTCATTTTTTGATTTTCTAACGATGAGACTCATTTTGTAGTGAGACCTCACATTTAGTGTCAAGGAAAACTTTTTGATTTGTCAATTTGTAAGAAAGATTTATCTGAATTTGATTAGGCAAGACATTTTGTACATCTTGTCTGCAAATATTTATTATTTAAAATAAAAACAAAAAAAATTTGTCAAAGCTAAGAAAGTACAGTAGATGTACGGTAGTTATATGGTGATAGTTTGCTGTGAATTATGTTTTCTGTTTTTGGTTAAAATTTTTTAAAAATTTATACAGTATAAACTTTATATGCAGTTATTACTTAAGAGTGGAATCTTGTAATTTCTCCTTGAGGTGTTTATTTTGTGCATAGAGCTTAATGTGCCTTATAAATTTATTAATTTCTTGATTGATTGATTCAGGACTTAGGTTTTTTTCCTGTTTGGGCTCGGGTGTCTGTGTGTGTGTTTGGTGGGGGGGGGGGGCGTGTGTTTGTTTTTACATTGTGTGTTTTATCTGTTTTCTTTCTTTTGCTTTCTTTTTCTTATTTTATATTTTTAGAATTTTAATATTTGGTCTTTTAAATTTTATGATTAATTGATAGATTGGCTATTTTTATATACTTTTTATATATTTGTATTTAAGTGGGCCCCTGAACATTAGATTTATTCTGTAAGGGTCACCCACTCAAAACATGGTTTTAATAAATAAATAAATAAAAAGGACCTAGGGATTGTGAGCAGTGGTGGCGCCAGGCCAGTTGGGGGGGGGGAGGGAAGCATTCCCCCTCCCCCGGACGGGCCTGGACCCCTGTCGTCCGATAAATGACTAGGTCGTTGGACCAAAAATTAATTGAAACAATAACTTGCCTGTTCAAATAACACTTTTTTGATAGCTAATTGTGGTCTAAAAGCACCAAATCAAGCCATTAAAACTCTCCTCATGGACCCTAACAGTTATTTTTTTATTCCGGGCAGTCGACTGAGACTTCGTCGTCGCCTTAGTCCGGACCCCTCCGTCAGCAAATTTCTGCCGCCACCGCTGATTGTGAGCTCAGCCTGGTTTCCTTAAAATCGTTACACTGTCGCTACAGTGTTTTCGGTGTGTACTACATAGCGGTCCCGGACGCAATCGGCTCCCTGAATAAAGGCTCCCTCAACCGATCAACCGATCAGCATCGCTGAAAGCTGTTGGCTATAGCGTGTAGCGAATATATGGAAACCAAGCTTAATAACTCCTCTAAAATAATATTAAATCAAAAGCCTTCTCATAAACCATTAGATACCAAAATGATAACAATCAGAAGTTAATTTATTTAATCAATTAAATGTAATATTGTACAGAATGATAAGATAAACTGAGAAGGCAGCATAATTAATATACATTTTTCATGTCAATTATAATAAATTAAAATAAATTATGCTATCAACTAAAATGAGTTGAAATTATTAGCATATGTATGACAGTTAAATATGATGTGCTTAAGTAAAATGTTCAAGAAATAAAAACTGATGAATTAAAGTTTTCTGTTCATTTATTCATTCTTTATTTTGTCTTTTATAAACATCACAATACAATTTGTACATACAGTAAAATAAAAATAAGAATAAAATCAAAACATGACACTTAAATTGGGGAAGGGGATTGATGGTTATGTAAGGGGAGGGGTGTGGGTCAAACTTACAAAATAATGTGATAAAAAAAAACGGATTCTAACATAGCATTTGAACATAAAAATCTCATGAATTCTATACCTATATAGGCCTATATTGGACCGTAACAGAAGAGAAATCTGAAAACTAAGAAAAAAAACTCGGCCTTGCCGCAGGACTTAAACCTAGTACCCGGCCTTTTAGTTGACTTTCCCTTCTCTAGAAGCTGAAATCACCTAGTTTGTGTACAACATTTCCTGCACGTCCCTTCAAAACTGGCGACGCTGGGCGCTTTTGACGCTTTTAAAGTTTGAAACCCCTGTTTTGTTTTGTAGGTGTAGGCAGTGACGCCGTCCATTGAGATAGAGTGGGCCCGGAGGGGGATTTGAGAGATGGAGGATCAATACTACATCAGGCACACCATGGTTGGGGCTGAGGTAAAAAATTATGATTATGACACCTCTAGATGGCAGGAAATGGCACTATTAAAATCAAAATTTCAGTAGAATTTTCTTCTTTTTTCTCAAAACTTTAAATTTTGAAAAATTAAAGGCCTCCCCTTTGAATCCGCCTATGGTGGGGAAACCCTAGGGTCTAACTTTAAAAAAAAAAGCTATGAACGTTTGTTGTAAATCTCCTCTAGTTTATGCGTACAAAATTTCATGCAGGCCCGTTCAAAACTGGCGACACTGGAAGCTTTTAAAGTTTTTGTAACAAAAACAAAAAATAAAAACAAGAACAAGAACAGGTACTAGCAGTGAGGCTTTGGGTTGGAATAGAGTTGCTGTTTGTTACGGTTCTTTAAAACACATGAAGTTTTGAATCTTCACAGTAAAAATACACCGACAATTACAATCAACATAATGTCAATTAATCGATATAAAATTCAATTATATCTTTCAATAACTGGTAAAAACGCTACGAACCGATGATAAAAAAAAATAACGTGTGACTTTTATTAAAACATGATTGCTGCCCTCTATAATTACCGATTATCTAAAACTTTCATGAAATTATTTTTGGTAGTTGCTAAATACAACGCGTTTAGCCGAGGGGGCGTGACTTCATGACGTTGACGTCATGCATAATTTTAGCTTCTGTATATAGTTGTCTTCTAGTAGTACTCTTGACTAGCATTGATTTAGTTACCATATGACAATTTCCTGTGTTAAAAACATGATTTACTATACTATCTTTATAAAACATAACTTGTACTTTATAATAAGAGAAATCTGTATATATTATCGGTACCTCTGGAACAGTACGAAAGTACTATCTATGCTTCTGCACTGTAATACATAGGCCTATTTTAATACACTACTTATATAGGCTTTTCCTTTTCCATCTTGATTTCAGAGGTCAAAAACTTTTTTCAATTTTTTTTCAACCATATAGTGGACGTAGAATAGTCTTTTGAGAACATTTTCCAGAAAAAACTTAATATGATGCGACCCTCCGTTATGGAGTTATGAATTTTTAGATAACATGAGGACAAGAATTCAGCCTAAAAGCTTATCTTATTTCTTTTGGTTACGCACCACTGACTTGGGTTGTTTGTCATGCTTCAAGAATTGCGGTTGAGTCCATTATTGTTAGGGAATACCATCTTCTTAAATGCATACCAACATGTCTATGCTCTCATTAAAATGTATAAGAGTTGAATTAGAATCGATTTTATTTATAGTAGACTCACTTAAAACTACGTTTTTAAAAATTCAAAAAAAATATTGAATGCATGACTTATATTTAGCGTATATAAACCCAATTTAAGATAATACCATTTTGTTTTGGTCAGGGAATTTCCAATATGCTAATGAGGTGGGAAAACCCCCAACTTTGGTAAAGCCAAAACGCAATCATTTATAGCCTAGGCCTAGACTATTGCTTGTGTTTCTTAACTAAGAAATTGCAATCGAATTCGATAGTGAAAAAAGGCTAAATCTCAACGTATTGAAAGCTAATAATAATAAGAAGGCGTTTTGTTGTCATCGTTTTTGAAATCAAATGCGAGAAGTATCAAAATACACAGGCCAGCTCCGACCGAGTCTGACGAGTTACTCTTTAGCGCGCCTGTCTAGGGGTGCGAGGATTGTAATGTTGTAATGTTAAGTGTAGTGATGTGACCCTCTATTTCAGGTAAAAAAAAATGGCCTCCTGCAGCTTAACTCTAGTATTGTTTTAAGTGTAAAGTAAGGTCTGTGCGTGGTCGCTTACTTACTTTTTTATAGGCCCGACCCTTCACTTGGGATTTATCCTAAGTCTAGCTAGACCGAGGCCTATTATAGGCCCTAGTAGTAGGCCTAGTGCAGTAACTTTAGATTGTAGTAATTGTTATCGAATTCGATCCAACTCGGCCACAAGTCAACTCGGCCACAAGTTAACTCGGCCACAAGTCAACTCGGCCACAAAAAGTTTGGCTACAGTCAACTCGGCCACAAGTCAACAAGTCAAATATTACTAATTTATTGTCGTTATTGTTGTTTAATATTATTGTTGAAGTAGAATGTTGTGAGTAAACAGAAGACGAACACATTAATAAATAACTCTTTTTAATTCATAGGCAATAGCATTCAAATCTCTTTTGGTAGTGTGGTGGTCCT
>NW_022711393.1:10581-21836 GCF_011630105.1 Anneissia japonica
ATGCAAAAACTTAGATTTACATTAAATAACTTGTGGCCGAGTTGACTTGTGGCCGAGTTGATTTGTGGCCGAGTTGACTTGTGGCCGAGTTGGCTGTAGCCGAACTTTTTGTTGCCGAGTTGATTTGTGGCCGAGTTGACTTGTGGCCGAGTTGACTTGTGGCCGAGTTGACCTGTGGCCGTGTTGACTCGTGGCCGAGTTGACCTGCACCTTTGTTATCGTACAATGTAAATGTGTCAGTATAGCCAAACCTAAGATAAAAGAGATTTCCTGTGTACTTTGGATTGGAGACAAAATACACCACCGTATATATATTCCATATAAAACAAATCCCAGGTGTTGTGAGAGCTAGCTTACTTCAATCTGGCTATCGATATTAAATGCACTGGAACAAAAAATAATAATAATAATACTAATGTTATATTTATTTATATAGCGCATATTGTACATTGCCCCTATGCGCTTTACAAGGAAATAATATAGGCCAACTGAGAAAAGGCAAATAACAATAAACTAATAACAATATTATAAAATAAAAATAATAATCATAAACAATATATAACAATGAGACTAACTACTCATTAATGGTTAAATAAATCAATTCCATATAGGTCAGGTTCATACGAGAGCTCTAGTATTCGGATCGGGAGCTGACCGTTAGTGCTAACTGTTAGCGCCCGTGTGTAAACACCTGATCAGTTAGCGCCAACCGTTACCATGATCCGGATACGCTAACGGTCATGGTGCCAGAATAAAAGCCCCGGTGGGGTTCAAGGGAAGAGTTATTAGGCCTGCTTCAGTATAGGGATTTGCAATCAAAATAAAGGTATTTGGATAGACAAATTTATATTTTTTGTTCAGCATCTTTGTTGTGACGTAGGACGAGGAGGTTCCAGGCTTGTCCGATGGGGGTATATTTTTCATTGTACGCAATGCTTTAGCCAGCTATTTGGACAGGTCGGACAGTCTCACACAATTTTTCTAATGGGTCCACAAAAAATTGATCATAATTATGGAATTTTATGCAATAAAATAAGTCCAGATTTTTCATATTTAGCCTAAAATGGGTAAAACTGTAACACAATGGGTCTAATGTTTCATATTTTTATGTAAAATGTGTCAACTTTTAAGAAAATGGGTCTAAATTATTTGAATTTACTTGTAAAGTGGGTCCACCCTGATTACTGTCCCGCACCGTTTGAAATTCCTGGCTGCGGCATTGATTGTATTTCAATGAATATTTTTTTCTGCCACCGCAGAATTTTTTTTTAAGTAGGCTTTTTTCTTTAACTAAATGTTTTTGTAAATTTCCCTAGAATTGAACAACATTGACTCGCTAAATTAACAACGTTTATAAGTTAGACTTTACAGACGTTCCAACCCCTAGACATAGTATTGTGCAAGTGAAGGGCACCCTCTTTCCCACCATTTAGTGAAAAACGCCCTCAACATCAAAACATTCTGATAGCATTTTGAGGTGTATACACGTAATTTATAAGATAGATTGGGTTTTTCATTCATGTGGCCTAGTAATTTCATCTATTTTACTCATCCCATGTTTTTACAGACCGTACGTTAAATAATGTGGTTGTACTGTAAGTACAACAAATCTAGTTTTTTTAATTTGGGAGAACTTAAACAAATTCGAGAGACCAGGAGATAGCATGTACATTTGGGAGACTTCCGATAGAATCAGGAGGGTTGCAACCTCCGTTTTTTTATTGTCTGCATATTTTTTTTGATGTAAAAAAAACTTTGTTTTCCAATTTATTCAATGTATCTTAATAACAACAATATCAAATGAATAAACTTATATTAAGTTTATTATAAATAAGTAAATGTTTTTTCATATTCTTCCTATTAATTCATATCTGAATGTTTCTGTCCCTGTAAATGCCAATAGCGAGAAGAATTTCTGTTTATAAATTGAGACAATAAAATTAGCTTCAACCTTATTGTCAATGTCAATAACTGTAAATGATTCTGTCCAATCAGAATTGATTGGAGACATGACTTCATTCTGGGAATTCCCAGAGTTTGGAGATAAAAAAAAAAATTGAATAGAGAAATTTTGATGAATTAAGTTGATAACAGCAGAGAGATATTGGCCAAATGTCAAGGGGGAAAGGGCTGATAATACAATGGTATAGTGTACTGTGGATTTTAACAGAGGGGTTCAAGAGAGGACCACTTGAGGAAGATTGGTTTTAAATGACCTTTCTCATTATTTTTGCTGTGTACAGTCACATTACTTGTCAAGCGTTACATCTTGAAAATATATCTGGTGGGTTCAGGGGCTGTCTCTTATACACATCTAGGCCTGGAAAAAATATTTTTGTGCCTCTGACCATGAAAATTGTATTGATCAAATGCCTCCAGCAACAAATTCCTCGGGGTAAAGGTAAATTCCTGCGACCGCCAATCACGCACTTTTTTCCAGTTGTGGGTTTCATCTGCAAATAATTTTTTTTTTTGCGTGTGTGATGATAACAAAAATTTTATCACAGTCTGAGAGCTATTTGTATCCTGAATTCTTACGTTTTTTTTTTTCTTGGACCAATCAGCAACAAATTTGGTTGGTTCGAACCAATTGAACACATACATACTTAACCCAAACAACCGTGTTCCGTGCGTGATGTGAACGCAACATTAAAAAAACATAGCAACTCACGATTTTTTTCCCGGCTCCGGACCGGATCCGGGCTTGATGTGAACGTAGCTTTTTGTCAGTGTCAGGCTGTGGGTTCGTCGGCTACTGGCTTACAGTTTATTCAAATTTACGGAGCTAGTGTGCATTTCCCTTGTATTTTGAAATTGTTTATATGTACACAATGCTTATCAACACACCGTTAATCAGCGATGTAAGATGATGCTGCTTAGAAACAATTGATAAACTGAACATTTACCAGTGAATTAATGGTAAACTTTGGCTTTCTGTTGGAATGGCTAGGCACAAAAACGTAGGCTCACATTTCCAAATCGTCATTTTTCTACTTTTTAAAAAGCGTACACATGCCTTCCACACCCTCCCCCAGCGTACGTTTTGTACACTTGTGAAAATGATGAAAATAATGGATGATACTGTGTACAGTATTCAAACTTCGTCTCTTCTTTTTGGATTTTTTTTGGAGGTTAAAAAAAAAAAAAAAATTAATACACACACACTGTATATTGATAAAAGTATAATACATACTCCAAGTATTGAAATACACGCCATCGTGTTGCGATTCAATATTTCAACATTAATTATGTCATCATCGTGTATTTCAATACTTGGAGTATGTATTATACTTTCTTATCTCAGATTAATCTGTGGACCTTTTGGTTTCTGTATATTGATCACTGAGTAATTGGTCACCACAACTGGCAAGTTTGATATTTGTTTCTTTGTTTTACTGTTTGTCCACAAATTACATAAGAAATCACATAATGTATGAATAAATTAAAGTTACTGAATTGTGTGGAAAATGACGAAAATACAGTAAGTTCAAGATGGTTGCCTTAAAATCAGAAAAGCAGTGTAATTTTTTGCCTGACTGATAAATCAATTATAGTCAAGTTATTTTGGACCATATTGAAGATAAAAGCCTTAGGAGCAATTATTATCTTCAAAAATTGCCTTCAGCCCTGCAAGCTTCAGGCATATTTCAGGGAATAGTGGCTCCTCTATTTTCTATATGCTCCTCAGAAATTGACTATAATTGCATAATAGAGCATACCAAAAGATTTTGTTGATTACCGGTAATAATACTGTACTGGTAAATGTCTGTAGTTAATTTAATCCATTCTTTGTGTAAAAAGTTCATTTTTTATTTGGGGAAAAACCTTGTACAAACCATACAAAAAAAAACCTACATTCTCCAAACACCTTGATAATTAAATTAAATTAAATTAAATTAATTTAATTAAATTAAAATTAATTTAATTAATTGTTCCGCAAGAACCTCAGTTCTGCAAGACTGCCGACCAAGTTTTCATGCCATTCCTCTCATCCTCACTGCTGTGGCTCAAAATGTATCTAGCTTTAGGGCATGGTTCTGACAACCGTATGGGTGTCCAGAGGGTCCAAGCCTTTGAGGGCAATGGGCAAATTTGGGCCATTTTAAACTGTTATGAGGCATTTTAAGGATTTACAATTACTGTGTCATGAGCAAAGAATAAAAAAAGAGAAAAGTAAGCTCACCCAATTATCGTTTGTTGACAAGTGGTAATTGAAAAAATGACTTTTGTAATGCAAGGAACCCGAAAGAACCAGAAGAAAGTTACTTTAAATTAAATATTATTTATGAAAAATTTAGGAATTCCTTGAATCAATGGATATATGAAAACTTTCTTCATTTATTTTAATTTTGTAGGACAATGGGGAAAAACAAGTGTAAGACAAAAGATTGTGAAAATAAAACTGAAAAGAGGAAGAAGTACTGCCCAGAATGTAGTGCGGCCAAAAAAGCAAAGCAAACCCAAGTTAAATGTTGGAAATGTAAGAATGTCCATCCAGGAATTGGACAATTTTGTCCACACTGTTGTGCGCCTGCCAGTGGCCCGGCAAATGAAGATGTGATGCCATCAACAGGTACATATATTGACCATTGTTATATATTTGAATAAAGCTGCATTAACATTCACACTGAATTTTTATGCACTAAACACTAGTATCCCTATTCACACTGACCTGGTTTTTTGGTATATTCAATAGGCTTTTCAATCCAAAAATTAGGATATGGTGTGAATCGTGTGAGTGTTTACCAACTGGAGTAGTTATTTAATGATTTTTGTTGTAGATTATGGGGATGAATGTAATTATGGCATATGTGTGCTTAATTTTAATTATAACATAAAAACTTAAATTTTACACCAAAAATACATACATTATTATCATAAGTTTTTCTTTCAGAATCTGATGTTATGTCCAAAGTGAAAAGATTTCCAACAGATGATGTTGCCACTCTTACACAACAGTTTGAAAGGGCAAAACTTGATACGTCTGCTTCAGGTGATGCCACTTCATCCACAGATAGCAACAGACCAGTTGAAGAACAGCCTGGAACCCTATCGGGGACTTCTAAAAATGAAGGTCATAAGACATTAAATCAGCAGTCAGCCAACAATATATCTGTCCAGTGCAGTTCAGGAGATAATAAAAGTGCTGCTACCTCAGAAAAGAGCAACAAACCGTCTGAAGAAGATCACAAGAAACCTGATGTATCGGGCAATTCAATGGAAGCAAACAGTACAAAGATAACAGAAAAGAGTCACCAGCCATCTGAGAATTCTGGAATAATACCAAATCCTGATTCAGTAGGTAGTGAACCTAAACCAGACAAAGATGTGACACCTGTAGTTGTGCGCAGTACCACAATAGCAGTTCCATCAGGAGGATGTGACATGCAAAATCAATCCAAGGAGAAAGTTGGAATGGTAAATTCGGCACCACCTGATGGTACTACTACTAACAGTGATGGCCCCTCAAAAAGTGAATCCGATTTTGATATTAAATTTGTTGATGAAAAGTATGGTGAGAATTATGGTGCAGGGTTGCCTCAACAAGGAGTAAAGGAACCTACTAAGAAGGGATCAGATACAGCAGAAAATGAAAGGCAAGAAAGTCAAGTATTTGGTCCTTCAGCACCTGATCCTAAATCAGTTGGTCATGCTTTTGGTACAAACCAGAAAAGTGCTGATAACGGTAATAAAAATACATCAAAAGATGGCATGTCACCCAGTGTTAACAACAAAACAACAGAGGATCATAATACACCATTAGAGACTTCTACCAATGGAGAACATAAAAATCAGCATTCAGCAAACAAGAATGGCCAATCTGATCAATGTGGTTCAGGCGATAATAAAAGTGCTGCTCCTGCAACAGGCACATGTGCTTCTACTGCAAAAGGCACACAAAATGAAAATGCAAGTTTAAAACAGAGTGATAATAACCAGACTAACACAGGTACAGAGGGATCGTCAGTGGACCATGTAAGTCAAGCTTTTTTCTTCTTGTATTATTCATAATTGCAGATACGTAAGGCCAAAAAAAGTGATTCCCACGCATATGATCAGCCCAGGTTCCAGGTCAGGTCATTACTATGAAAATAATCCGTTTAATCTGCTCATGGTGTGCCAAATCAAAATTGAATTTGGCATTCTACACTCTGTCATGAGCCACTACTAGCCTAAGTCTTTAAGGAATTCAATATTTTTATTGCCTCTAACTGTTTTTAAATTGTTATTACATGTTTTCTATTTTTTCACTGTCAGGATCCATTGAAAAACAAACCATCATATGCACAGGCCACAGGGTCACAACATTTAAAACCTGTAAGTGTTTAACTTAATTTTAATCAAAATAGTTGCTGTAGTATTATAGTGTACGTTTAATGTAAAATACCAATTATTTTATCATAGCCATCATGAAAAATATTTATTCACTGTAGAGTCCTAAATTTGCAATTTGAAGTTTTTTGGAATTTAACATTTTAAAGAAATTAAATTTTATATTAAACTCGCCGGTCCTACATATGGTAAGTATATCAATCTACAGTTGACTTGGGCTGAGTAGTAAGAGGCCGTTGGAAAGACCAATGATACATAGAAGAACATTAGGATTATTTCTCATTTTTATAGATACCTTTATTTCTTTACATAATTACATATTCTTGTGTTAATAAAGAACATTTATTTTAGTATTTTTTTGTGGGAAACACTACTTTGAAAAAGCATTTTTACTGTCTGTAGGTGCCTATATTAAAAATTTTCTGTATGTAACTTTGGTTTCCCCATTACATTGCTCATCTGGGCCCTTGAAAAATAGTACACAAACTCATTATTTGTATTCTTTTGCAGGGTGAAAGTGACAACAGACGAGATGGGGTAAAATTAGTAAAAGACGCTTTGAAAGACATCGCTGATTCAAATCAAAACAAGTACAGTATTGTTCTTAATTTTTTATTTAAATCTAAAAGAAATGTGTATGTATGTGATGTGTGTATATGTATTTTTATGTATGTATATATGGAATTCAAGCAATATGGGACTTAGTGGTTGTAGTCTGCTGTAGTCTTTTTTAATGTTCTTTTTTAATAATCTTATGTATATTATGTATGTGTGTATATCTGTGTATATGTATGTATCGCTGCTAATTGTTTTGTTTAAGCTGCAATTTTCTACATTCTTTAGCATCTTGTGAATATTTGTACTAAACACACTATAGTTCATAATCCCATTTAATCTAGTTTCTTTGTTGTATTCTTACTTTGACATCCGGGATAATGGGTAGGCTGTCTTTTTGAACACAAATGTTTGACATAACTATACATTGCATGTGAATTATTTTCTCCATCATGTTTGCAAAAAGCAAAGTAGTTTAAATATTAGAAAGTATCAAGTAAATAATGGAGTTATAATACTTGCTGAACTGTCAAAGCATGGGGGTTGCATGCTGTCTTTTCAAAGTGTCTTGTTTAAAACTACAGCACTGACTGTAATTGATCAAAGTGAGTATACCTGTCTGGCGTAGCTTGCTGGAACCTACAGACAGGTGGTGAATGGCAGCTTGGTGGCTTAGCAGGTTGTAGCGAATCCACTGAGAATTTCGGAAACAACAAGATCTAACATTGTGTGTGTGAACATACTCTAAACAGCTTAAATTTTTACACCTTTTTTGTGAAATTGAGATTATTGGAGCCTTTTAAAATGTAATTGATTTTGTAAATATTATATTTTTTGTAGGAATCCACGAATTCCAAAAGTACTGATAGATGGAGGTGCAAAAGAAAAAATGACAGTGTTTTTTCATGTGGTTGTGACTCCTGAGTTCCAATTCAACCAAAAGACTGACAAAATTGTCATGCGATTTAGTCCCATTTCCTTTGGAAACTTTCACTATGATGTTGTTGAGATGGATTATCTACGGTAAGAATTGGAATTTTGTTGATGGACCATGCAAAGTTGGCAGAAAAAGTAGTAACAACAATGAATATGAGGAAAAATTACATTTTGTAGTAGTTGTACTCTGTGTATGTATTATGTTTATTGTAGATTTTTGATCCCCTTTATTACAAGAATGCAGTAAAGTACTGTAATAGGATAAATGCAGGAATTTGCCATGTTTATTGAAATTATATGACCACAATTATCTGCAATTACCTTTCCTAAATTATTAAAAAATTTGAGCTGAATACAATCCACTAAATTAGTCACCAAAGCTGTTAGTTGTATTGATTATTTTTACAAGAGACCTGATATCATATTAAAGCACCATTCCTGGTAAAATTTCAGTTGTTAAGAAAAATCTGATTTTTGTATAATGTTATAAAGATTTATAAGTATAATATGGAATTGCTAGTTTAACTGAATTTAGAAATTCCTAATCATAAAAAAAATGTAAAAGAAGATTAAAATTTGATTTTTTTGTGTTCCACACAAGAAATAGATGCCGACGAATTTTTTTATGTTTGATTTAGCGCAAGATCTGCGAAGAAATATAGTAGGCGACGAAAACATTAGCCTATCCAACACTGCTAGGCTAGGCCTTACCTCGATTTAGGTTCTGTTATCACACATAAAAATGGCCAACATGATATTTTCCATTGCTAGTATTGACTCTTGTGAAATATAATATTTCACAGGAATTATTTCAAATTTGTTAAAAAACTGATTTTGACCGAGATATTGACACTTAAACATATCTCAGGCCTACTCGAAGGACCGCATTGTACAAAAACTAATTAACTAGAGAGGGCGCACTTTATTGACTGTATAAAGTATACATAAAAGTGAGAGTATTTAAGCGGATACAACCTCTGAATTTGCCTAGTAACGAAGAATTCGTCGAGAAAATGGTAATATTCTATGAGAAATAGTCTGTATTTCTCATTTTTTTAATTCTTTTGCGTAAAACTAAAATTTATGCCAATATTTTTCCATGATTTATTATAATTGGAGTATAATGCATATGCATCTTTTCTAAAAAAAGTCTGTTTTTAGTGAAATTTTGCCGGGAATGGGGCTTTAAGTTTGTACCTCACATATGGTGTGTAACCATGACACATCTTGTAAGTGACCACTTTACCTGGACCCGAGGATAAACACCAAAGTGCTTAAATAGGTGTTTATAATTTTTTTTTCTAGGAAAGAAAATGGATTTGTATTTATGGAAGGAAAGCTTCCAATAAAACCAAGTTACTTCTCAGATACAAACATCCAATATAAGTATATTTTGAAACGAAGTGGAGGAACAGGAAGCCCTTACTACAATTATGAGTGGATACACAAAGGACACAGTTCGAGTATAATGAACAGATTGTTGAAGATTCCAAAGGAAGCTCGCAAAGAACAAGGTTTTTGAATTAATATTCTATCCCAAATTTTAAAAATGTGTGACTCTTAACATTGACTATTTGTTGGACCTGTTCTCAACTTTTAACCTGTCCTTGGTATAAAGCAAGTTAATTGTTGTTGGTATGGGCAATAAGAGTAGGATATTTCAAAATGCACCTAATTGAATATTTATTATTTTATGACTTATTGGCATGATGTATTCAAGATTTTATAACAGCTATAAAAATACATCTTTCATTTACGGTCGATGACAGTTTCATCACATGAAAAATAAAAGATGAAATAATTAATAATAAAGAATAAGAAAAGATAAAAAAGGACTTCTGTATGTAATTAGTCCCACCATTTATTAACCAATTATAAATACAACAAAATAATTAAATATTAAGTAGCATGTATAAAGTATCTGAAACACTGAGTGTGTTTCTATACTGAAAATCAAAAAATACCCTTTTCATACTACCATTATTTTTGCAAAGAAAGATGTAAGATGTAGTAAGATGTTATAACCGGGTTTGTGTTCTGTGAAAGCAATTCATGTAAAACTTCCAAATTATCTCTAGAGACCCCTGTGATACAGTATCTCAGAAGAAATTCTTGTTCTTCTGAGATGTCCTGAGTTATTCAGTGCGCTGCGTTTGTACTGCTATCAGGCAATGAAAACAAAATAATGTTGCGCACACTAAGATTACCCTGGCCATCTAGGCCTAATGTTATCTCCCAAGATTTTGTATGGTTTGGATTACTGTCTGTGTGAAACAGGGACGTAGCCAGGATTTTGAAAGGGGGGGAGCCGTTATGGAAATTACATAGGACCCCGGCGGGGTCAAGGAGGCGAATCCCCCTGTCAAGTAGCGCACTCTGAACGTTCCTAGGACTGTTTGAGAGGATAAATTGAAAATTGCAATAGACACATTATAAATAAGCGCAAAAATAATTATATTATAAATCAACAGTGGCAGATCCAGGAATTCGAAAGAGAGGTGAACCAGAGAGGGACTTTCACAAACCGAGTAACCACCCACCTCAGCCCCACCATGGTTGGGGCTGAGGTAAGAAAATTTATTACTAGGGCATCTCTAGATGGCCGGAAATTACACTCTCGCACTTCAATTTGAATATATTTTTCTTCTTTATTTTTCCTTAAAAAATGAAGGGGGAGGGGGGCCTTAAATCCACCTCTGCTCAAAACATTCTTTATCCACTGCCAGAATAGTCATAATCACGAAAAATGGACATGAAAAACCAGATCACATCCTAAAAACAAACAGCAGTCACTAAGACATACATCAGGAGCCGACTCGATGGAGTTTAATGTCATACCCAGATGATCATTATCCCTGTCTCTTATACACATCTAGATAGTCGACACCCACCTCAGCCCCACAATGGTTGGAGCTGAGGTGAGAAAATAGTACCTCTAGATGGCCAGAAATGACACTTTTAGTAAAATTCATCATCATCACATCACCATTAGTCAAAATGAAGTGCTAAAAAAAATTCTCATGATCTTTTATCAGGGATCTTTGACAACCATAGAGATCTTATTAATGTGTGTGTGTATACCATAGAAAACAAAGCTTAAAAACATTGTCTTTGAGTATGTACGTTACATAGGCCTACTTCAAAAACGTGATTTCACAACCACCTCAGCCCCACCATGGCTAGGGCTGAGGTGAGAAAATTTGAGGAAATGGTACCTCTCGAGATGGCCGGAAATGACACTTTTACATAGTAAAATTCATCATCATCACATTACCATTATAGTCAAAATGAAACGCCAACAAATTTCTCATGATCTTTTATCAGGGATCTACTTAATATCCATGATAACTTAGGCCTAATTATAGCTTACTAAGCTTTAACTATATATACTATAGTATGATCAACAAATCGCAATTTTTTTTTTCGCATTT
>NW_022711393.1:22077-31878 GCF_011630105.1 Anneissia japonica
TTAACACTATGTACAAAGGGGGGGGGGAGCCGCGGCTCCCACGGCTCCCCCCCTGAATACGTCCCTGGTGTGAAACAAAGACAATATTTTGCAAGATCAAAGTTGTTACAGCTTGATACTAGTAGACCGAATTAGCGACTCCAGCTATTACTGGTCATTTGACATATAGTGGGTACGAAATATAAACATACACATCGTAAACCACAGTGCGCTCATTGAACACAGCATATTGAGAGAGTTATGATGTTTTTTAGACAGCGACCCAAAGTAAAGTAAGGCAGTAGGCCTATGTTTCTTTTTAAATAGTGATTTATAATTACTTTGGCAATCTCTGTGCATTTTATTTAGGCTCTGGAATGCTGCTAGTGTACAGTAAGTTAGACATACAGTTAGGATAGGCCTAGGCTACACTGTGAGTGTTAAGCCTTCACCGGGCTCGGAACAGGGAGGGAGTTCTTATGCCTCAACTCTATATCTCTGTAGTCGAGTACTATAGGTAATAAAGTAGAAAATAACCCTTAAAGGTACTGATTGCTCAACCAAATTTGTGAAACAGGCTGGTGATAATAGACCTGGTTGGTACATAATAATAATGTCATATGATGATCATTATCCTCAGCAGTAACTACAAACATCCTATGATTTAATTTTGGATTTAAAATAAACTGTAAAATAATACTTTTGCAAGGAATGGGGAGATTTTTTTTTTTCATGCTGCTATAGCATTTTGCCCTGAATAATATTCTTGGCTTAGACCTAAAAAGTACCTCAGCCAGCGACGACTCACAGGAGCAATATGCACGTCGTGAAGGTACCGTACCTTTCCTTGAAAAAATTCCAGGCTTTCCATTGGAGCCTTACCAAACCAAACAGATAAGTATTTGAAAATTTAATTTTGGAACACTTCTAAGTGATTTACCAAATTATAACTTGCATTCCAACCAACATTTGCAACATCTGTGACTTGACTAATATCAAAAACAACGCAAAGCCATATTTAATGCACTGTTGTCTCGCAATCACGATATATGTGAACAAACCCTAATATCCACAATAAATCACTTGACCCGAGCCGCCGATTCGGTCTATTGTTAAAAGTCAGTGTGAAAAGGGTATTGGAAATGCTTACTCTAATCATGTTGATAATCAGACTACCACAAAAATGACTGTGCTGAAACTGCATTTCGATTCCATCCTGATTGTGCATGATAAACCAGATAAAAACAGTTATGATTCCTTATACCATAAAAGCTCATCTGTGATTGTAGTCAAATAAAACAAAGTTTACTTTCGTTCTCAACAATCAGAATATATTGTTGCTTTTGAAAACAAAAGTTTTACCTTTGGCCAATATTGGTCCCTATATTAGCCTAATAATAATTGTCGACTTACATAGCGCATGATGTAAAATACCTCTGCGCTTTACAGCAGGGAGTGGGATAAATTATTGAAAGTTTCACTAATAAATAAATAAGTGAATATCAACTATAAATATATCATATCACTGGACGGGTGGATGCATCTGCCGCCAACGTTCCTGATCCATTTTTGAAGAAGTTAATTAATATCCAAAGGTAAAGTCATACAAGAGTCCTAAATATGGAGTTGAGAATTGGGTTCTTTTCAACAGTATTATTAAGCATTGGTTTAAAAGCCTCTAGGATGACTTGTTCAAATTGGGCATTATTTGTGTTGCTGCTAAAAATTACCCAACATAGAACAGTCCTTTGGTAGGAAGAATGTTTATTTTTTGTTGGCCCTGTTTCTACTTAGACAAAGAACCATTCTTTATAAGAACTGTTCTCAAGAATGGTTGCTTCTAGTCAGGAGAAACACCCTGAGTAACAATGCCATCTTGTAGATCAATAAACGTAAACTAAATTTGTAATAATTCACAGAGCCTTGAACTATATTAAGGCCATATTGATGTTAATACATTTTTGTTTAGCTGTCACTATATCAGTTCTGTTTTTAAAACTATTTTAAAGCTGCACAGATAAACAGTGGGTTTTTAAAAATATAAATTCGAATGGATAGCAACCATCCTCTGTATTTATAGTTACGTCAATTTGTGTCCATTCATTTGTCGTCTAATAGTTTGGATAGTTTCACCTATATGCATGTAATGGCATAACTAGCAATAGATGAGGAACATAAAAAATCCATTGATGCTATATGTTTAATGATGCAATATAACTGCTAGCGAAAGCTTGTGCTGAATAAAGAATTAACTTAAAGTTAGTCTCAGTAGTGTGCTTCCTATTTATACCTGTTGTTATTATTACACAACTGTATAACCCCTTTCATCATTAAGGTAATGTGGAAAATTTTCGGATTATTTTTACAGGTGTCTGGCATCAGTTTGATGGTGCTATGCAGATTAAGGAAACTGAGAACTTCAGAAAGCCAAAAACTGAGAGTAAATCCTTCCAAGGAAGGCTTTGGAACAGCCTTAAGAATGTGCTGCATTTGGGCTCAGACGTACAGACTAAACTTTTACAAGATCAGATGTACGCAATGCTTTCATATCTGCCAGAGTGGGAAGGGTTTGTATGCAACCAGAAGGGTCAGATGATAGGCATGGAAACTGCTCTGGAAGCGATAAACAGATTATGTAATGTTGCAAAGTGTATGGCCAATATGTTTGTAATTTCAGATTGGTATACAAGTGGTTCTTTTGCTGACAGGTGGAAGCCAGGAGAATTTTCTGTGGAAAAGGTATTTCCATATTTTATAATGTTTATCAGTGATTTAAAAAAAAAAGTTATAAAAGTACTGTACTACAGTATATGAGGTATGTTAGCGTGTACTGTGTATTTTATTTTCCTAATTTTTTAAAATGTAAAATTATTCTTCATAAATGATTATCACATGAGGCTCAATTTTTACTTATAAAAATTCAATTTTTCCCCGAAATTGCAGGTGTTACAAAAATACTTTAATGGTAAACTCAAAGAAATTGGAAGAGATGAGAAAAATCTTAGCCAAACAATGTTATCTCAAAGACTGGTTTCAGGACTGGCAATAGCCTTGGTTGATAAACGTTTTCCATTTCTTGAAAATGAAACAAGACGATTACTTCTTCAGTCGCTAGTTCTTCCATCTGATTTGCAGAAACAGCAATATGAGAAACTGATAGACGATATTAAAAACACATTCCCTGGTCAACATCTGAGGTATTTTTAATAGTTTATGTTTTTTTATAGATTATTTTAAAACATATTTTAAATTTATTCACTGTCCAATTATCATTATTCATAGTTTAATGCCAGTTTGTATTCTTTGTTTTACTTGTCAAGTTTTATGTGACAAATATCTGAGGAAATCAGAGATTGTCCCATTAAACTTTAATTGTGTAGTTGTGTGGACATTCATATTCTGCAATCTGCACCATCTCATTCTAAGTCTTTAAGAGCCTACTTTTCAAATTCTCTTCACCTAATTCTCTAATTCTCTTCTAAACTTCCATAATCTTCTAGTACCTACTATACTTTTCAGTTCCACAAATGACCTTTACATACATATCATAGGAGTGATGTTTTGCTCTACCTGATGTTTTGTCATACCAAATACTCAGTATATTCCAAAATACTAGCAAAAAAAAAAAAATTTGCAGTGATTCAGGTGGGAATCACACCCACTACCTCGAGCCTGGCAACATAACCAAATTAGTGAGCTTGCTAGTGACTTGTGTCATTCTTTCTGTCTCTTAAACATATCTTTTTTTGTATAGCCAAATAGAGGGTGCTATTACAGTTCTTGTGTAAAAAAGATTTGAGCTCAATTGGATGTCTGGACTGCCTGAAAAGCGCTATTTGAAATCACCCACTCACTCATTTGGTGAAAAACTTTCATTCGCCTGATAGCTGTATTTATATCTTGGTATCTTTAAACATCAAATAGAAATGTCATCGCAGTGAACAAAAATAAAATTATGTAACTTAATTTTGACATTAATTTCCAAACATGATAATTACAGAGGATTTGAGTTAAATTTGTGAAAAAGCATCCATAATTAACTATTAATTTTTATATGTTACAATACTGTAATTCTCAAGCACAAGACTAATAAATTGAAGCTACCTGTTTAAAATAGAAAATTACGATCGCAAAATAGGGATTCGTCTTATAATCGCGCCATACAAGTTTTAGATTTTTTAAATGTGGGATAACTGTAAAAACATATGGTGCTCAAAGTGTTAAAGACAGTGTCTATTTGGACCATGCCCAATCATTTTTAAACATACTGTGGTTTTTATTTCTTGTGTGTTTCAATATCATTTGTAGGAGCATAGCTGAGGCACTTGAAAATATTTGCAACAGAGCCATGAATCCAAGAAAGGTGGATCTAACTTTTATCTTGGTACTTCCTCTACTTCATTTTGTTCGTCAAGAATCAAAGCCGATGGAATGGCCAAAAGCTCTTAACCAGTATAGCATTAATGATTATCGTTGGTGGGGTCATGACAACCTAGATGTCAAAGCTGTACAAGGCAAACGTATTCATCAAATGTAATTAACTTGTTTTGTTACAGGTATATAGAGTAAAATTGGCAAAATAAAATGGACAATAATCTTCTGTTTTGCTTAATATAATTGATATTTAATAACAATGTTAACTATTCATTCCATAAAATTTTCGAATATAGATATATCCAAATTCAACTAAATTTATATCTTCTTATTTTGATAGTAATCTTAATACCGAAGCAAACAAGAATGTGGTTTGGCACAGTCGGAACGGTATGGTTCCCAACCTCGAGGTCGAGGTTTCAATCCCCTCGCTGTGCATTTCGTTTGTGTCTCTGGGCAATTCAGTTTATCTGCATTGCTTCTCTCCACCCAGGAGTATAAATGGGTATCTGATAGGGTTAAATGCCAAAATGCGCTGATGTAGCTGCTGCACCTTTATGGAATACTCCCCCAGGGAGCTTGAGTTTGTGTTTCATAGGCGTTTAATCCAATGACCGGGGGTAATAATGTGAAGCGCTTCGAGGCCTTGTTGGCGTTAATTGCTATATAAGTCTAACATATTATTAAAACCAAACTACATATACTCAAGGATTAATTTGGGTTACTATGGCTTGTATCACATTTTTCTGATTTTTTATTATACTATCTTATGATTAATTATTTTACAGGGAAGACTTTTCACCAATGTTAGTAAAGATTCAGCCACTTCTCAGTGTTGATCTTCTGATGCAGCGTACATTCTTAGCAACTCTGAGATTTGAAGCACTGGACATTTTGAAGGGAATAAAATTTGATTTTCTTGTAGCATGTGCTTTTGTTGACTTTTCACTCAATCAAATGAGGTTTTTAACTTCATCTGATATCGGGGTAAGTAGATTTTTAGTGACAGTCTGAAACTTGCGTAGTAATAATAATAAATATGTCGTTCTTATATAGCGCTTCATGCTATTACAAAGCCTCTAAGCACTTCACCTTACTACACTGGTCATTGGATCAAACACATATGGAACACATTGAACACCAAATTAAACACATTCTTAAGTCAAAAATCAACTGTTAGTTTAACATTTGATTTAAATGTAGTGGAAGCACTAAACATATAGCATAACCCATATTGTAGTAAATATAAGAAACCTTTAAGACACTGATGTAAAATGCTTATTTCATATGAGAAACATGACATGTGAGAGTGAATGACACATCAGTTTTAATTTGATTTCCTAACCTTAAGGTTGGCAGTTTTTTTTCCACTTTAGCCAATTGCCTGGGTCTTTGGGCAAATTTTGTCCTAGTGACACCTGTTGCCAATTGTGTCCATTAAAAGGATCAGTTGAAAATAAAACAATTTTCAATTTTTATCAGTGTTTGAAGTTAATTATTCCTGACTTGGTTAAACATGGTAAAGAAGAAAATATCACATGTGGAGAAAGGTAAATCGTTAAGTTTTACTCAGCATATGCATTTACTAAGACACATTGTGTCACTTGGACAAGTAGACACTTTCTTATCATCTCTATATTTGTAAGAGTAAATCTGGTTGGAGTAATGATGGGATACCCGACATTGTGTCAATCTAAAGATAGAAACAGTCTTGCCTTTTTGTGAGGTTGAAGAGTCATGCAGCTGACTTTGTTTAGTAAACCTACAAAATATGATGTCAATTCTAGGCCTGTCCTAGGAAGAACCAAAATAATGTGTAATAATTAGGCCAACCTCTGCTGACTTGTGAGTAAAAATTGGTTAAAAAAGAAACTAATTCAAGCAGTAGACACAATGCTATTTTATTAAGTGGCTGACTAAATCTAATCTTTTTTTTTCTGTTATCTGATTTTATAGATGTAATGTGGAACTGCATTCTAGGCAAAGAGCTGGTGTAGTTGATGTAGTTCTACGAACAATTGAAGTATTAATGACAAACACTTACGGTGGGGAAATGCTTCAGCAGTATTTGCAGCTGTTCTCTGAAGCATTAAGGCAGTTTGAATTGCATGATGGTGGAGATAAACAATCAATCCAAAATGCTATTATTCGAAGAACACACAAAGTTTTAACCTTAACATTGGAGTATTTTCAGACATTTGATATTTTTTACTATCTTGTGGTAAGTATTTAGCATACATACAGGGGTGGATCCAGAGATATCCAAAAGGGGGGCCGAAATTCGGGCCGATCGAGACAACAATGCCCTAGGGGGTCCGGGAAATTTTTGTGTTCTAGACGCCCGAAAATAACATTTGAGGCGTTGTGGGCTATCATTATTTTTCTTTTTCTTTCTTTTTTTCTTTTTTTTTTCCATTTTTTTAGCTCCCAAAAGGGGGTCTGGGGCTGGGCTGCCCCCCCTAAATCTGCCCCTGCATACTGTATTGGTGCACACACAGTGGTGGATCCAAAATACACATTCAGAGAGGGAGCGCTAAGTAAGGACAGCGCAAGAGGGTGGGGTAACTGGTCTGTTAATTACATGCTAGTTAAACAATATGCTTCATAAATTAAAAAAAACCTGCCAGTGTAATTTTATCTTGTGAATTGGAGTGTATTCTAATTGTCTCATACTTCAGATTGGATATCAAAATTATGGTCCCATTAAAATAAAGTAGTATATTTCCTGTTTATAGTACTATAAATGGTATTGTACCTTCTCCAAGATGAATATATTATCCATCTGTTAGCAAGATTATGCAAAAACTAAGGAATGGATCATTCTAAAATTCAGTGGAGTGGTACATAATATTCTAAGAAAAAGGTGGTTTAATTTTGGGAAGACAAGGACATGCCCTCAGAAATTAATTTTTTTTCCCTTTGATATACCCTCTAGCATAAAAGACAAAAATGGAATCGCCTATAACTGGCCTGCGTATTGTTGAGTGAAGCTATGCACTCTATCTAGTGACTGCTCTAGTTTTATAAAAGTAATTGCCACTTGCATATTAATGTACTACCTTTTGGCTATTACCAGCCCTTGCTCATGAATATTTAATATAAAATCATGTTTCTGTCTGCTACTGCTTCAATCTGAGTATGCCTGTTTAAAGATTGTGTTCTTGACATTTTTATATCACATTTGTTTTAATGCAGGTTGTAAATGGGTTTTTCAACGTAACATTTACCAATGAAAAAGCAAATTATCAATGGAATTCTGGGCTGCTCGATTTTCTTGTGCGACAGATTAATAATGTAAGAATTAATCATTATTTTTTAAAGCGTCTAATAATTGATGTTATCAGTGTTTCCATAAGGATAAACTAAAACAATATAACAGAATCAGTAACACAAAGAAACACTCTTTAACATTGAACATGTTCCTCTGGGACCTTTGTTCCAATAATTTCTGTACTTTTATATTTTCAAATAAGCAAGCTTTGGAATATTTGATAAGCTATTATTGCAACAATGACTTGAGTGCCTTCCATGTGGATATCCAGAAAGCATTTTCGGATAAAGCATTTGGAGCTATAATCCAAGTCATGAAGGTAAGGAACATCTACCATGAAACATTTAAATATGTCACACATGTCTTTTGGTGCAGCATGTCCATTTTATTAATTTAAATTCTACATTATCATTATTAAAGCTTTTCATAGTGTTAATTATTGCAATAGCCCGCAGTCTGTGTGTGGGGTGTGTGTTCACAAAAAATCTGTCAGGGATAACCTAAAAATTTTTCCTGTAAAGTGAAAAATTTAATTCTACAGGCCATCAAATATTTAAGGTTCATCATTATAGGGTCCACCTACAGGTCCCTTAAGGAAAGACGTACTGAAATACGTTGGATCCTTTATCTTAAATCGCAAGGGACTGAATTAAAGACATGAGACATTGCTGGTGTATTATATTTTATTAAGTGCTCTTTTTGATTACCGTTATTGAACATTATATTATTTTAATTACTATATTGCATACAATATGTTAAAAAAATAGCCGTTACTATTATGACACATTTCTGATAATTTTATTAAGTACTCTTTTTATTTACCATTTTATCATTTCTATTATGTATTATAAAGATAGCCACCATTATTATTTTTATTATTGCTATTATGATATTTTTTTTTTTTATTACTTTGCTTGCTAAATTTGAAACCAATAAGAATAACGGAAGTTGAAAAAACATGTTAAAGGTAATGGGGAACTACCGACTGCGACATGAACAATGTGAGACCATTATGCCTTACTGATTAGTGGTTACTAAGATGAGCACCCGATATCATATAGGCATAGCCGACCATTTTTTAAAAAGTGCCCTCACAGGTTTATTTCCCATTAAGGAAATGTGCAGACAACCTGATTTTATTTCCTTGCATGTTTTTCAGCCAATGGTATTGTGACATTGCAATATTATATATATAATGCAATATTATATATAATATACATTAGATGGCTATAGTAGTTACATTAGCTGTGAGGCAATTTTCGTTACTACATTAGCTGTTGAGCGTTCTACATTAGCTGGGGTTGATTTTCTTTTTACTACATAAAGCTGTTGGGGTTTATACATTAGCAGGTGGGGGGGGGGGTTTACTACATAAGCTGTAGAGTGTGCTACATTAACGGTTGTTACTACATTAGCTGTTGTTTTCTACATTAGCAGTTGTAAAATCCTCCGCAAAGTTGGTGCTGATCAGAAGTAATGTGCAGATTTTAGAATGTTATTTATATTTCCGCAACAGACAGAGCCAACTCGAGCGGATCATTTGGCCAATTGATGGGCTTGCCATGCAAGGCCTCTGATGCTAGGCCCCCTTTTAACTAGGCTGAACTGACTCGTTCGGCCATTATTATTTTCAGTACAACAGGGCGAGGGTTTGTAATCTCATTATTTTGTTATTAGTTGGTTTTTGTTATGTTTGTAATTTATGATACTGAATAATTCTTTACTTGTACTGTAACAAAATTTAATTTGGTTTTTTTTTTTTATAAATGTGCAGAATCCTGAAAAATTCTTCAGAACGTTTTCGTACAGTGGTAACAATTCTAAGGCCAGAATAACAGCGTTATTCTCTCATTTTGTTAATCAATCATGGGATGGTAAAATAGTTACTCTTGAAATGTGCTTAACATGGCGAGCATTGTCAGGGTTCTTCAGACAATCAGGTTAGTAAATTATTTTCTAGTCATGTTTTGTATGTATGTACAATGATTTTCTTTTTGACATCTAGAGATAAATATCTCTTCAAGTGTTTAAAAAGCTTATCATATCTCACCATTTTTCTGTCATTTAGATTTATTGGTGTTTTTTGCATATTTACAAAATGTTCTGTCGTAGAATTTACGTATATGGGTCATTCCGTGCCAACTCAACAAATTTTCAGAAAATCATGGCTGGGTACC
>NW_022711393.1:31899-101166 GCF_011630105.1 Anneissia japonica
ACAGAAATGCCTCGTTTTCATGGTGACCTTTGACCCTGTGGGCAAGTACGCTTGTTGTTAAAACTTGCACCATTAATTAGTTTATATATGATGATCAGATGTTCCAAATATCAGCTTGGTGTCTTTATCCCTTCATGTTTAAAAAGCGATTTGAAAAGGGGTATATTTTTCAATTTGGGACGGTATCAGTGCGTAAATGTGATAAAATAAATTTTTGAATAACGATAATATTAAAAATAATCTGCCTAGACCCTTGAAACTTATAATTCTAAAACAACTTTATGTGCTTATTTCAGGCATGCAGTTCATTAAGGGATATAGTGTTTCATTAGTAAGATATGTACAGTACCCCCAAAAATGGCCCAAGTGCAAGAATTGCGCAATAAAATTGTATTTACTGTTGATTTCAAATGAGCATAATATTATCCGTGTACTGTCTAGAGCCGTGAAACCTTTCATTCTTGGCCAACTTTTTGTGCTGATTTCAGTTATACAGTCTGTTAAAGGGATAAATTGTTTAATTACTAAGATATTATGCCCCAAAAATGGCCCAAGTGCAAGAATTGTGCAATAATATTGTGTTACGATTGATTTCAAATGAGCATAATATTATCTGTGAACGGTCTAGAGGCATGAAACCTTTCATTCTAAGACAACTTTTTGTGCTGATTACAGTTATGCAGTTCGTTAAAGTTAGGGTCTTTACAAACCAATATTTTCGTAACGTGGTCCGGTATACCAAAAGTCATGTTATATTCCTGTTCTACAGCCAAAAGTTAGTCTAGATATCAATTTTCAGTTAATTATCTTTATTCTATTTGAAGATATGGCTAATTGAAAATGCAACTTTACAAATATATCATAATTGATAGCTAAAAAGGGGTATGACCCTAAAATTTCAAATGGCCGTAACTTCTAAACGACTTGGAATTGGCAAGTCAAATTTTGAGTTTGTTCATCAGACATGTTGGTGCACATTATATCCGAGTTTCAAGAAAATCTGATACAGTACCCAGCCATCCCATTTGTTGAGTTGGCACGGAATGACCCATATATTGCAATAAATAATAATCATTTTAAATTATTTTTAATAGGAAAATTATAATATGTTAATATGCTATGTTATATGTTAGACATTAATTAATTAGATTGAAATATTGTAGCTGCCTCTCGTCAATATTGATGGTGAAATTAAGCCTGACATACAAAGGTAAGAAAAATAAACTTTAAAAAAATTGTATTAGTTATTCAGTATGTGTAAATAATATACTTTTTTTTCTAACTGAAAACAGACAGCATTTCAATATTAGATGAAAATGCTCAAACCCAGGTCTTATCTGTCAAGTCTAAGATAGAAGATGCGACTGCCCGACTTACTAATGGTGATGTAATTGTAGAGGAGCTCCGTGTTCTTTTGAGGCATAAAGAACACTTTTTGGCACTTTGTGAGGTGATTGATGTCCCACAAATAACAAGATTGTGTTTACGAATGAAAAATGTTATTGGCCCTAGAGATATTGTTTCGAAAATACTTGAGTGTCGAGAAACAGAGTTAACATCATTTGAAGATGTGCGTTATCGTGTAGGAATTTTGTTAGACGTTTGTAGCAGCTTACATCACGGTGAGTTCTTAGTCATTTTGAATAATACTAATAAGTTAACATTGGACTTTTTACGTTCAAATTACCAGATGATCAAAATAGACAATATTATTTATTCCTACTAAAAAATATATGTATTCCAATTTTACTGTTGGAAGCCCTATGGAACATCAAGTGAATAATTTTAATATCTGTTCATTATATCATTATCTCTTGCAATCATTTTGTAATCAGTCATTATTATTATGGTTGTTTTCTGTGAAATATGTACCAGATTCCATTGCATACAGTTTAACCTTTTTCATTCATGTCTGAATCACCCTCAGTGGTACTATTTTAAAGTCTTAGCTATAAAAAACCATCCATAATGGCTATGATTTTTTAAAATTTGGTTTAGAGATTGACAGTTGGTTGAATAAATATATATGTGTTCCCACAATCTTCTTCAGACAGAGTGACAAAATGATATATTATATAGAGTAACCTATTGGATAAATTTGTCTTTTTAATGAGTAATGCTTATAGTACAACTGAGGAAAAAACAGCATCCAACTTCAGTGTGCATGCACAAGTTGTATAGTTCACGCATGATTATACACACACAGTAAACAGTGACAAAGTGCAATAGCAATATGTCACATGTATAAGTATTTTTTTATGCACACTTTTCATGTCAGGATCCATTAATTAATTAATTGTCATCTCTACACATCAAAATATTAATGAAATATGTAAGCAAAATTATAATAATAATTATATTTAATACACAACCAATCTTCTTCTTTTGTCACTCCAAGCTGCTGTCTGCTGTGAAAAACTGACTGCCCCTATTGATGATTGCTATAGTGCTACATATATATATATTTTTAGATAAAAACAGGAAAAACTTTATATGCTATATGCGATCATCAGGTGCTTGATGAGAAGAGTGGAGTGGTATGAGTATATATAGGTTTACTTGGCCAGGTGGTGTGAAATACTTTACTTAACAGCATGGTTAAGCAAGAACTTGTTTTCGTGTCCCGTTCTTGAAACTTAGGAAGTGCAATCCTCAACCGAAGTTTTTCCTGTTTTTATCTAATAATATTACTAGCTCTATCTATTTATTTATATATATTGAGCACTATATTGGCCTACATTGGTTATATTAATTAATAGTATATATATATATATATTTGATTTGATTTTTTAATTTAATAAGACCATCAAGGCAGTGGAAGAAGGGTAAAGGCAGTGGATGTCACATATATTGAGAAAGCATTGGAAACAAATATGAGTTGCCGGAAGATATCTGATTTGTGTGATCCAATACAAGCTCAAGTGGTGATCATTAGCCCAAAGAGTGTCACTCCAGTCATTACCTTTTTCAAGTTGTCTCCTGCTGTTTCTGACATGCTTGTAGAAATTGAAAAAATTCATGAAAGTCGACTATTTCAAGAATTTTGGAGAAAGAAAGGTACTAAGGTTCTTGAGAAGCATACAGAGGGCTCCTTGATGACCTTACAGGAGGTAGAGTCACAGGTGTGGAGGTTTGTGAAAGAGGAATGGGATAAATTTAGGGGACAGCTAACAACTGGCCTCATAACCTTACTTGCTGTCAAGAACAAACTCGGAGAAATCAAGGATGACCTCTTGGAGAAAGAACTTGGTGTCTTTAAGACCAAAAATGCCCCCAATGACTGGATTGGGAAATGTTGTAAACAAGTGCGCCTCTATCGTCAACTTGGTAGAAGTTTAGAAAGTGCCAAGATTATTCTTAAGATTAAGAATGCATTTGATCTGACAGGCAACTTCAAACCCGTAGAGCTTCTGTGTTCAACAGTAAGTATCTTCTTTCATGACATACTGTACCTTCGTAAATACATTATATATTATGTATTTTAATAGGCTATGTGTTATAATATAAAATATAATATCAAAACGTACATTTTACATTGAACTTGATTATTGTAGTGTAAATGGAAAAAAGAGTGAACTATTAATAAATAAATACCTTATCTAAAAGGATGAATTATATTATGAATTGAAATAATAAATTTTTCTTATGGACGTTTTAATAGGCCTAAATATAGGACTATATGCAAAATATGTATAAATGTTATTACTTTTGCATCTGGTTAAATGGCTAGAATAATATTTTTTGCACAAATTTTCATTGACAGCTGATAATTTACTTAAATTTAAAAGGAAAACAACATAAACAGTATCTCTTCTTTTGACAATCATTATTATCGGATTCACGTTGTTTACTTGTGTTATATATCATTTGAATCCATTTAGAGCGAGATAGAATTTGAAAAAAATTGCCTAAAAGACTTGAATACAGATGTTGCAACAGCCTGTAAGGAATTGGAAGGTGTCACTGAGGACCAGAAAAAATGTTTACATACACTGATGAAATGTAAAGACCTGATTATTTGGATTAAAAAGGAAATCAAAAGTAAGTATGGTTATTGCTAGTAGGTGGTAATTTTTAGATAAGAAAATTGAGAGGAAACAAATATTGAAGTAAAGATTTCTCTTTCTGGAAAACCACAGGAAACATGAAGTAGCTTCTCTATGACAATTGAAATTGCAATGGTCATTGTGATAGAGATTCTGCTGTATTTATCGTTGGCAATGAAATTTACGATCTTGATAGTGTGGATTTCATGTTTCAGCAGTTGAACATGGTAAAGCCTATTACCCCAAGCTTATCTGCAATGCTAACAAAAAATTATATTTATTAATGTTTCACTGATAGATATGCAGGAGTTGAAGGTGTTTGTGGATCTTGCAATGATCCAAGCTGGTGAAACTGACATTGAAGTTGGCAGAGTCTCCTGCCTTCACCAAGCTGCTACAGGCTATGCTGCCTTTATTTTTGATCTAACTGAAGACTCAGACTACACCTACCTTATGCGTATCTGCAACCATACTTGGACAGCTTTGCAAAATGATCCTGAGTTATCAACAAAACTTGTAAGTTTTCATATCTTTAACATTCCTATGTGAGTATGATTAAACAAATTTATACAAATGAAAGCAAAGTTACTGATCTTCACTGGCACTTTTGATGAACATTTCAGAAATACCATTATCACAGCGAAGTGTTCAAGTAGCAGTTTGCACACCATAGGTGATGGTCATTTAGCAATAGTGTTAGTTCGTTTTGGATGTTTCTTTTCTGTTGTTTAATTTTCATTTTATTCTTTTGTTCTTTTAAATTTCTCATTTTTACTTATTTAGGTGTACTCACAGTGTATGTAAAGTATTCTATGCAAGCACTCTGTCTGGGTCACCTCTATTATGAATCTATTGTAAGCACTACAGTCTGTGCCCATTTCACTCTGAAAATTATGTTAGTGAAATTAGCATTTGTTCATTGAAAGAGAAGTTTTCCCGTTTTATATAATTTAAGAGCTAATTTAGCATACTCAGTAATTCCCATTATTTAAATTACAATTGCGTGTTTGTTTTATCGATGCTCTAAACTAAATTTGTGATGACAAGGCAGGTGCATCACTCCATTTAAGCTTAGCAACAGGCCTATATAAACAACTCTCTTATAATTATTAATAAAATTTGTAGAAATTAAGCATAGTACAGCACAAATAAAACTACAAAGAAACAAAATTATGTAGAATAAATTGAAAACTTTAAAATAAATGAAAGGTCAAAGGCCAAGCAGAAAGGCTAAACACTCCAGGTTCTAAAACTTTTAAAACATATATATAACAAGGTAGAACATCAGATATAATTATTCTGTTTATTTTATTTCTTATGTAGGAGGATATTCATCGTCACATGGAATGGTTGAAAGGTGTCAAAGATTCACATGGGTCTGTGGAAGTGACTTCATTACGCCAAGTGGAGAGAATTAATGCTGGAGGGATTTATGAAATTGGCAAATTAGAAGAGGTACAGTTGATATTACATATAAACATGTGTAGTGTAGACCAGTGATTTGTAAACTTTTAGATCTACCTAACATTTAAAATATTCAATCCTGTCCCACCCATCAACTGCTTATACCAGACAGATGGATACCCTATTCCAAAGTCATGAAAACGGACAATTTTTAGTATCGGAATATTCCACATTGTGAAATATATTGCGTGCATTTCTGTTTTAATATTTTGATTAAATAAATTAGTTGTCAAATTTTGGCAATTAGAATTACAATTTTAAACGCATCAAACATTTTTGGGAAAATTGGGCATAAACTATATTTTATGATTGTCTTTATTAAATATTATTTGGCTTCTGGCATGTGGGACACAAAAAGGAAATGCTGTCTTTAAAGCCAGGCTTCGGAGGTCAGGTTTTATGGTCGAGTCATAAGAAAACTGCACATCTTTTAGTAAGGAAGAGAAAATATGTCTTTTTATATATCTTTTGTTGATATTCACTACTTTTTTGTTGATATTCACTAGGATTACTGTTGATTATATTTTGTTTTTTTCTCCAGCACACATTAATACTTCGTGTTCCTGTGGAAGATGATGAAGAGAAGATTTACACAGTTGAACAACTTAAAGATCTTCAGAGTAAGCTGATGTTGGTTGCTGGGAAGGCTCACCAAACCACTGATGCCAAGTCTCAAGTTGATCGCTTTGTGGAGGTTAGTTCGATTGTGTTAAAAGCATGTGTTGTGATTAAGGGATTGTAAAGATATTTTAAAGAAAATATTTGACTTCTGAAGCCAATAAAATTGTTTTTATCGATTGAAATATCAAATGTTGCAATTAATGGATGTTAATTTTTTGTAGTCATATTTACCTAGATTTATGCCCACTTTTGCGATGAACTTGATCTACAACTAGCTAATTCTAACTGTAATGATATGCATTTAAATCCAAATAATTATGTGTATAATTTGTTATATTGTACTGTATTCACACAGCAGCAAGAGATATGATGGGTTGTGTTAAAAAATAAAAATGTAAAGATGACAAAGTGATTGCATAGATCTCAATTGAAAGACATATGTTATGCTTAAAACTAAATGAAACAAACATTGTCACTTGATTGTACAATAATTTGTCAAAAAAATAATAATAGGAATATAGGAACTCAATGATCAAATGTAAAAAGAAATTGATGAAACAAATGCAAATGAACTAGCTAAAGTCATAAATACAACAAATGCCTCTCGTAAAATGTTTGAAGCAGTTGAACAAATGTTACACTTTATGTAATTGATCAAGATGTTAACATGGTTTTCTCAGACCAACGTATAGTAGAAATAATGAGAGACTGGTTTCAGAATCATTTAGGAGTATTGGTGTTGCTTTAGCCGGTGCATTAGTTCAAATGCATGCTATCTGCAATCCATTTGGAATGAATCCACATATGGCATATAATTTTATAGCATTAGAATGTGAGTATGCAGACGACATGATTTAATAGATGAAGACAAAAGCAAATTATATAAAATGTCTCATTAACCCAAAAAAAAAATGAATTTACTCATGTATATATTGACAAGACAAATGAACCTACTGTAAGTACGACGAATGGGGTAAACATAAATTGCTAGGATAAATGCTTGATAGAATTTCTGATGCCCCCATTTAAAGATTTTACGTACGGTAGCATTCAGTAATTAAATGAAAACATGGAACAAGAACATATATCTACATTTTAAATTAAGACTTCCTAACACACTTATTTTTCTGGTTCTATTGTATAATTTGATTAGTTGGGTGCAGCCTGTTGGTCGAAGAAAGATGATGAATTCCACAGAAAAATCCTAAAAGAATAATTCTAAAAAATGTTTTGGTCTCAAAATGCAGTAATGTAAATTAAAATAAATTAACTGACACAACCCGACTGTTTAGAATAATTGTAAAATAATGTTGAATGATTTAAGATGTCAATGAAAACACACCAGCATTTATTGTCATGTCACTTGCTGTAGGTAATTTAAAATGTATGAAGGTTGTGCTGGCAGACCACAGAGTAACTTATTAAGTCAATTACAGGTGGTGAGGAAAAAGACAACTCTGCTTTAATAGTTTATGAGGATTTCATGAATGTTAAAGAAATTGCTAACAATAAGGTGTCATGGGTAAATCTATTCTGAATTTTTGTATTTCCTCCTGATCTATATAGTCTCACTCTTGCACTACCAACACAATTTCTGATTTTTGTATGGCAACAAGAATTATTGGGAGGCATCAATTGAATTAAATTTCATTATCTTCCTTTTTCTTTTTTTTTTTTTTTCAGGTGTTTGATGGCGCTCAAGATCTGGAAATGTATTATAAAAAAATGTGCACGTCTGGAAATGTGCTTTTCACAGACTTGAATATTAAACTTATTTGTGACAAAAGCTACAAGGTACCAGTCCATGTAGATTTCTGTGTTGTTGAACAGAAACCACTGTTCGGTAGGAAAGAACTCACTGAAATATTAAAAGAGCTCCTCAACTTTATGGATGCAAGTTTGAAGCAATGGTATGATTACATTGACGATAAGCGAGAAGAGTTTTACTTCTTAAATGTTTATACTACTAAACAGCTTGTTATTTTGCGACGTGCTCTTGCAAATTTTGGTGAGGAAGATGTCAGTCCAGAAGTGTATGCTCTTTTAAGTCTTGTCAAACCAGACTGTACTGTACAGGATTTAAGAAAAGCTGTTGCAATGGTTAAAAAAGAAAAGGAAATTGAATCAAACGATGATGAGATTTATTTTAGAGAAAGTGGGCAAATTGAAGATGTCCTTTCAGATGAAGAAAAGGATCGTCTGGTTGCCTTCTGGGATGAGTTGGATGGCATGTTAGATGAGGAACAAGCAATGGCAGTGCTGGAAGACAAGGGAATAATTGATGTGGAAGATGCAGTGACATTCATGACTGACTCTCCATACTCTAAAAAAACTTTGGAAGACCTAGTGGGGGGGTTTTACAGTAGGGTTGGCTGTGCTCTATCGGAACTAAGGCAGCAAAACCAT
Source organism: Anneissia japonica (assembly GCF_011630105.1). Taxonomy (NCBI): domain Eukaryota; kingdom Metazoa; phylum Echinodermata; class Crinoidea; order Comatulida; family Comatulidae; genus Anneissia; species Anneissia japonica. The sequence goes on from NW_022711393.1 coordinate 40,437, forward strand.
GATAATGAGGAAGCAGACAGAGAAGAGCAAATAGGAAATGTTGTTAGAGATGAAGAAGAAGAGCAGCTGGTACCAATCAGTATTCAAAACCTTGGACATGGAACTGAGAGTGTGAGAAATGAACTTCTAGAAGGGATGAAAAACTTCAAAGGGTAAATCTTTATATTTAATATTAAAGTACTCTCTTCCCATTTCATAATATTCCTGCGATATAAATGTGATAATAATAATTCTGTTTCTTGTGCAATGAACAGTAAAATCCCATGTACAACCTACTTTGATTCCTAATAACATAGTCATCAAACAAAATCAATCATAAATTTATTCCAATATATTAAAACATAAAATTCTTAACTAAGTATCCTAAAGTAGGTTAGAGTTTTAGGTAGAAAAAATTTTTAGAAATATGTTACCTTCAGTGTTCCAGTTGGTCTTACTTCACATTGTTCACTCATTTGCATAAATTTAGTAGTTGAAGAGGGAATATATTTATTCGCCATTGACACATTATCACTTCTAATTTTCTCCTAGGACTCTTATCGAAAAACTGAACCATCTCTGGAAGAATTATTTGAGTTCAACAAAATCTGCTGATCTTTCTGACTATGTCAGTGTTGAAACGCTAGGAAGACTTTTGAAACATCTTGCTCCTGGTATGTGATTTTAATTGAAATTATATTTATTTTGTAGCATTTATAAACAGTTTTTGGACAAATAAAACTCACAAACAACTGGCAAATCTAAGTAAAGTGTGATACATGCTGTAAAAATGTACTACTAAATTGACAAATAGAAGTGGGATGAACTCACAAAAGAAAGAAAAACAATGGCAAAGCTGAATACAGATTGATTATTATTATTTTTTTTTGTTTCAGTTTGATGTCTTAGTATTTTTTTTTTTACATTTCAGATTGTCAAGCTACTGTTAGGTGTTTTCCTCAATTGCTTACAAGAGGGCGTCCTAACCTCATTTTGTGCCCAGCTAGTAAGTAATATTTTGTCACTTTTACTCAGGAGTTGTACAATGTTGATATAACTATTCATATTGCTTCATCTCTTTTTCAGTTTTTTTTATATAAGTTTGTCTCACTGTTCTGAATATTAATTGGTAAACTGACTCATGTGAGAGGAATGGTGAATTCCACCATAACATTGTAGTCAGTTTCAAAAATGGAGAGGCACTCTTGTTCTGAGTCTAGAGCTCCAGTTTTGTTTGTGGGTTCATAAATTTGTCAATTCAATTTTATGTTGTATTGCAGGAGATGTACTGCATACTGTGCTGTCAGTCTACATGGAAGGCAATGGAAGTTTGCCAGCCTATGATGAGGTTTTGCTGTGCAACGCAAAAACTTCTCTTGAAGAGGTTAGAATCAATGTGAAGAGCTGGAGCTTGGTCTTGTGATGCCCCATGTATAGTGCTATGGTGGCCATGCAGAGGTTTAGCTAGGGAATAATTTAGTTCTAAATTTGCTGCTGTGACAGTCAAAAGGCCCATAGTGGGGGTTAGAAGAGAGGGGTGGTAAAGTTGGAAAATTACTTATAATCTCAGTGTCATTGAGCTGAATTGTGTATGGCATTGTCTTTGACTAATGTAGCTGTTGTAGATTGGTCCTTAGTAGCTTCATGGTTACATAATTTTATAATGACAGGGGCGAAAATTAACCTCTGCATCGGGGTAACCTGGAAAATAGTTCCATGTCCCATAACAAAATAAGCAGATTAGGTGCAACTTTTTTGGCAGAAACATGTCAATTGCTTCTGATAAGTACTTTTGTTAGTTTTCAGCTGAGTGGCTTCATTAAGTTTGCGCACAAACAGTGCAGATTTGTTCTTTCCAAAGTAAAGAAAAATCATTATTGCTTTGTGATGTAAAATTCACAATTAAAAACATGTCCATAATCTTATTTTTATTATCAATAATGAATGCAAAATAGAACATTTTAAGAATCAGGAAGAAGAATAGGAAAGAAAATGAAAACAGCTGAAATTATTATATTAATTGTAGTTCTAAATATTTATATAGTGCCAATTCCAAATGAATAATTAAAGGCACTGAGCGTTATTTACCTTGTGTCACTGGATAAAATACAATGGCAAACCAGTACAAAGTGCAACCTTCTCTCCTCCCTGGGGGAGTGTACCTAGTTGTGGGTTTGTACTCGGTGCAGGAAACTAGTACAATTAGTGCCACAGTTTCGAACCCCTGATCTCAAAGTTAGGAGTCCAAGCCACAACCGATGTGCTAACCACTTTATTCGAAAATATATAATGAATAATCAATATGTCATTATCTAAGTTCCGTTTTCGTAATAAATTTTGGGCACTAATCATCAGAAGTCAAGGTGGCAAGCTTCTTACATTTTATAATTTAACATCAAATGAAGATTTTCTGTTTCCAAAAATTGTTGTGTAAAAATAAATATAATAAAATCAGTAATTTTCAATTGAAATTGTAACATTTTAATTAGATATCATTGCTCACAAGCAAAATAATCCTTGCCAGGTTGTGTTGTTGTGGCGACGAGCATTGAACGGTACAAATGTGAAGACGTATTGCCTTGTGAATGCTGATGCCTTGGATTATGATGTCAGTGTTGATGCTGTCAAAAAACTTCACCAGATTATGAAAGGGAGGTCTGGTAAGCAAATTGTACTTGTATTGTTGTTTTCTTCCCTGTTGTCATCACGGTAAATATGTAATATTAATAAAAAATATTATATACATTTCTGTTTTGTTTTAATATTTTAGATTACCAACTTGTCATTGTTTGTAACCGAGAAAGAGAAGACCAGTCGCGGATAGTCACAGCTTTAAATTCTGACCGCATCTCTTCTGATAAACCAACTTGCAGAAAATGGCACGACATCCAAGAATACCTGTGTATGCAATTTACACAGCAAGTTCAACTGACCAATGGGAGGTTGCAACCAGCTGCCACACTAACCAATCAAAAGTTAGATCCTTAAATTTATTCAACAATATGTTACATACTGACCTATCTTGAACAATTTCTCCTAGCTAACTCTTTGCGAATATGAATACGATCAACTTTATTGCAATTTGCATAAAACATGAAATTGATGTTTATGAATCTTTACATGCAATCTTGCATGTGGGAAACTTTTAGAATTTTCATTTAACCTATTTCAATTTTACAGAACGTGTGTGCAAGCTATTTCTTCCAAAAGACCAGGTGTTGGGAAATCACTGCTTATTCAAAGGTACAAGGAACAACTTCAGAGAGATGTCAGGCGCCCAGACTGCTGCATCACTGTTCCTTTGCAGACAACAACTGTCCAAGAGCATGACATTGCAAAGACACTTATCAGTCGTATACAGGAAATGAATCGCCGCTTTCCACGAATTATTCACCTAGATGTTTCACCAAATGTGTGTAGCAAGTTTGTTTAATTAGCATCTTGGTGGTAAAAGTTAATTGGGAAATGTTCTGGTTTCACTGAATTATTCTTATGACTTTAGAACCTGGTGTACCATATGTACCATAAACACTTAATTTTGATGACATTTTATGATTTTGTTAAATATGTTTGAAACTTCTTTTTTGTCATTTCTTTGACAGTTTGTCAATATCTTGCATTATATTATTTAATGCACATTAAATCAAATTTTTTGTCTAAGGTAGCTACTCCCCTTTTTTAATATTACAGTTATTACACATTTAGTTTTCTCACATTTCACATTTTTAATTGTTATTTTTTTTAGGTATGTAGCGGGTTAGATCACCTTCTATTCAACCTTCTCATTCTAAACACAATTTGCTGCCCCGATGGATCTGTGTGGCGTAGGCATTTCTATGACCTTTATTTAATAGAAGTCACCCATGCTAATGAAGTCAAGGTTGAAGACACTATGGTTGGTTCAAATGCTAGTTTCATTTATTTCCAACAAATATATTGCCTAGCACAACTTAAACATTCTAGATGAATATGAACTAAGATGATGAATATAACTAAGCAAATAGAACTTCTTAAAATTATGTAAATTATTGGTCCTATAGTTGGATACTAAGAAATTTGAGCAGAGTCTTGGGAACTTGTGATGAGCCGCAGTATAGCTATTTAATATTTAAAAATCAAGAAATGTGATTTTTTTTTTGTATTATTAGTTTTTTTATGTCAGTTCTTAAAGGATTAGCTAAGTTTATATACAAGCAAACTGAATAGATTTGTGATTTGGTATGATTTGGCCTGACTAATGACAACAATTGATAAATGTCACATAAGTATAAATGCCATATGCAAGTAAGGATCACTAATGTTACTTGACATTTCAGAGTGAGGGAAGATCCAGCAAAGACACTTTTTTTGAGAGCCTTCCAACAGTTTTGTGTCGACCACCAAAAGAGACACATAGAAAAGAATTTGAAAAATCTCAACAGCAATTACCAGGTAATGAATATGTATATCATGCCATTTCTTTGGTTTTAAGTGCAGGTATAATTTGACTATAACTCTGCTGTCGGCATAGTAATATTTTAATTACTATTTTGTACACTGCGAGAGGTAATGCTAATCTGTAGGTGTGGAGACTATAATACCACTCAACCTCTTTTTGAGGCATAGCACGGTCTGAAGAAGCTAGGTTTTAAACCTCACTAGCATTCTTGCTAGTCAGCTTGGGCCTAGCCAAGCCTCTCCTAGAAATCAGTATCCCTAGCTGTGGCCGTGGGCGTTCCTGAGCCGTAGGACAATTGCCTCCTAGAAGGCTGCACCTGAATTCCGAGCTAATTACATTTCAGCGTACACAGGTTTCTGACTCTTCCTCATATGACTGACCCGTTTGCCAGGCCTATACCTCCACTGAGGTCAGTTTACCCTGTGTATATCTTCAAGAGCGAAATTTTGTCACAGCGATGGTGGGGCCTTTAATCAAATAAACATGAATATATATACCCTTACATGCAAATCAGCTTCCTTATTCGTTTAAAATTTTGATTAAAATCTTGATAAATGTGCTCTTATTGTAGCATGTACTGTTCTCTATACATTAATTATCTATATCATTTGGTTCTTATAACAAGATGAATACTTTTCTATTTGTCAGAAGGGTTTCATGACCCCTTGATGGATGTCCTAGAGTTCAGAAGTCCAAAGTTTCAGCGACCCTACCAGTACCTTGCAAGACTTGACCAAGAAATCCTTCTAGATGCCTTCACCTTCAATAGACGTAAATTACATGGAAATCATGTTGATTGCTTGGCAACTCTACTAAGGTAAAGAAGCTGAAGTATTAAAGTACAGTAGATCTGCTGTGACTGGTTGTCGTAGAACCTGAGGAAGAAGGCATTCCTCTAGTTTTTACTGTCATAATTGCACATTTTATTATCATAAAGAAAAAATAGACGCAGTATTGGCAGACCTGTTGCCAAATTCAACTTGTTTCTCTAAACCTACCCCTTAAAAAGCCAACAAACAGATAAGCGAATGGAAATTTTTTATTAATTAAAGTTTGGGTCAAGTAAAAATGATACCGTAGGCTATTAGCTTATTCACCATGTCTACAATTGGGATATTAAATCTGGGGTATTCCCATACCTACAAAATTTAACGTGCACACTACAATACTCAAGCACAAGTTATGTTTATTTTTTTACCTACAGGCATTGTGGCCTTCCAGATCCTTCATGGTCAGAGTTGTCTCATTTTGCTTGTTTCCTCAATAAGCAGTTAGAAGCCTGCGAGGGCTCTGTCTTCTGCGACTTGGCTATGCTGGCTGACACTGGATTGGATGGATTTAAAACATTTGTTGTCAAATTCATGTTGCAGATGTCAAAGGTCTGAGTTCTTTCATCTAATTGTTCATACTAAAATTTTTACTTGAAGCCAACTAGCTAGTCACAACATACTAACCGGCTCTACATATTCATGGCAGTAATATTTCTATGTTTATAAGTGGTCATTTGTGTTATTATTAACCAGTGCCAAAACCCAATCACAGACAACACAAAATATAATTATTTGAAATATAATTATTTCTCCCTTTTCAGGATTTTGCTACTCCCTCACTACAAATGAGTGATGAAAGTTTTCGAATAGCTGATGACCAAGAAGATGAAGATATTTTAATCCAACTACGCAGACGTTGGGAAACCAGGTAAGGACATAACTTATAACTAATGATAATCTATGGATAAACTGACAGTTGCTAAATATTTCCTATAATTATACTAACTGATGGAATTAAAATAATCATCCTTCTCAAGTAGCATTTAACATCTCCAACCTTCCTTTAATACAGCGCCATAAATGTTTTTGCATACTAGTTGATATATTCATTCATTCATTTCATTCAATATATTTTGCCAAGAACTTCAAAATCAGTAAGGACAAGACTGTGCAGGATAAACAAATAGCAAACTTATTTTCTGTGAAAAGTTTTTTCCTCTGACAATAATAATATTTTTTTTGTAATTTTAATGTGTTTAATGATTAAAGAATTGATTTGATTTAAATTTGTTTCATTTTTTAGCCCACATCCGTATATCTTCTTCAACCGTGACCACCAGACAATGACATTCATGGGGTTCAGTATCGATCGTAATGGGACGCTCTTTGATGTAGATGGTCGTGTGCTGCAACAAAATGTGATGACGAAGAGCCTAATGAGAGGGCTTGACCTTCAAAGGGTCAATCTGGCAGAAGATTTTGATTCTTTGCCAAGGTAAGTTCAAGTAAACAGTCATGGTTTTGTTAAATGATTTCAAAGTCCTGAAATTTCTTTGAAAATTTGTATACCATTACAATGGTTATAGAAATATTGTATAATTATTGATGGTTGTTGATAACAATTTTAATCCACAAGGGATGAGAAGCTGCGGAAGTTGTGCATGGTGATGGGAATCGAGAATGTCAGTAATCCCGACGACACATACGAGTTGACAACAGATAATGTTAAGAAGATTTTGGCTATCCACATGCGATTTAGGTAACATATTTTTCCTTTTGATTTTTCAGTTTTTCTTTCATTAAGCAATGGAATGAATTCTGGAAAGTCAAAGACTTATTTTCAGTGGAGGCTTTCTGGTAGTGAATTTGGGCAGTACGCTGGAAGACACTCCCTTTTAGTTTTCTGTACAGTCTGCATACTTAAACATGCACATGTGCCATGTTGCACATAGGACCAAGAGATTAAAAATGTCGTCTGAATTGCACTGTTGAAACTTGCACTTCAGCCTTTTTATCTAAGTGGAGTTTTAGTTGTAAAAAATACTGGTGTTGTACATTATTTAAATCAGATATCTTGCATGGCATCTTTGCAATTGTGATTAGTGACACAGACTGTGACAAGACAGTCTTTATTTACTTTATGATTTTTATTACTTTCTATTTATTTCGTAGGTGTGGCATCCCTGTGATTGTGATGGGTGAAACAGGCTGTGGCAAGACGCGTCTCATTCGCTTCATGTGTCAGTTACAGTCTAATGGACTGGTGGCAGACCAACCCGTAAACAACATGATTCTTATGAAGGTTAGAATGTTGTTTTCTCAAATCAAATTTGACTTAACAATAAATCATTAAAATTTTAAAGTTGGCAAAAATCCACTTAAAAAAATGTTAACTTTTAATATTCAGCACACAATTCTGTTTGTAGAGATAAAAACTGAAAAAGTTTTTTTCCCCTACAAGGTACATGGAGGTACATCTTCTGAGTATATTGTTCAACGTGTACGCAGAGCAGAAGGACTTGCAAAGGCAAACAAAGCACAGTATAACATTGATACAGTTTTGTTTTTTGATGAAGCAAACACAACTGAAGCAATTGGAATCATTAAGGAGATTATGTGTGATGGTCGCATGAATGGCCGGCAGATTGACTTCGATGGCAGTGGCCTAAAGATAGTTGCAGCCTGCAACCCTTATAAAAGGTATCTTAAACAGTCTTAGGCTATGATATCTGTTATGGTAGCAGAAAGTGTGGGTTGCTTGACTATAGTACTTATAATTCCAATCTACATAATCATTAAAATTATTAAATGTCATTAGTTTTTGTAACTTAACCTCTCTACAGTAATATACCTCCTCATTCTCTTTCCGCTTTGAGCAAAACATAGCACAACAGGACAGACAGTTGTTGGTTTTTTACTATTAAGATGCAAGATTTTTGCATGTTTGTACAGAAAACAGTGATACATAAGTACAACATTTAGTTTTTAAACTCATATATACGAATGTTTGTCTAAACATGGTGTCAATTAAATTTAATGATCTTTGATTGATTTTATTATTATATTGTATATTGTTGCTACGGGTATTTCCATATTCTTCAAGTAATACTATATTATTATAATTGATTGAAGCTACATACGCATTGTATTTCAGCCAATAACAAAAATATGGACCCAATAATGTTGTATTTCCAACACATTTAAATAAATTTAAAGTGTGTCTTTTGATTTACAGTATTGTTAATATTATGTTGAAAGTAATTATTTTTATGTATGAAAACAAATGTGTTTTTATTTCACAAATTAGACATACCGACGAAATGATAGGAAGGCTAGAAGCAGCAGGTCTTGGTTACCACATCAAAGCAAGTGAAACCAAAGACAGACTTGGTAAGGTTTTAAGACTAGAATTAAAGGCAATCCCTAGTTTTATCTGAATTGTGTTCTGCTAAATCCATAATGCACACGGGATGAACGGTTTACGCAAAAGGTGGTGCGCTATTGTAATATGAATTTCTGCCATCCGGCTTTAATTTATCTTTTGTTTTCTTGAGGTAATTTCTAGCATGTGTATTGCATTTAATGATTATTATTTCCTAATTTGTTTAGGTCGCATTCCTCTACGTCAACTAGTGTACCGTGTACAAGCTTTACCCCCAAGCATGCTGCCTCTGGTGTGGGACTTCGGTCAGCTGAATAGTACTGTGGAGACTATGTACATTAGTCAGATCGTTCAACGTTTTGTGAGTTGGCACATTTTGAATAAAATTAAGACAGTACTTTGCTTCCTTTGTTTTCCAACAAATAATTATAACAAGAGCACTCAGTAGAGAGCATATCTCAGCCCACCGCCAAAATTTTCTATTAAAAATTTCTCAAAAATATGTACTTTCCAACCACAATCTACTTTAAAAAAATTAAACCAACACAAAAGTTTCATTTAGATGAGTTGTTTAGTTGTTGAGATATCTGATTTGCGACGTTTTGCTTTGAATGGTCCATAGTTGACACCAAAATGTAATTCACCTTTCGACTGCCTTTTATTGCATCAGTTGTACACCTGCCGATTCCTGACTATTCTGACTTAACTTACTGGCAAGTTTTAATCTTATAGCTGACAAACAAAATACATGCAATGTATTGTTGTTGTCACCAAAATTTAATCACCTCATCCTTATGTCATGCCTAACAATCCCTGCTGTAGCTGGCATTTAAACCTGTGCACCTGTTTTTGAGATATTTTGAACACGAGAAACATGCAGGACCATAAACAATTAAATGACCCTCAAGTTCACTCCTGAATTTTGATCAAGACTTACACTTGACAATTTCTTCCTTGTAACTTGTAAACCAATAATAATATTAATATATCTATTTGTGAATAAACTCTGTAGGTTTATTTTCCTATTATCTTTCTCCTTTTTTATATACTATCCATTTATTATTTTTACTGATATATACTTTACTTTCAAAAGCTGATAGAAAATGATTGTTTTTTTTTTTTTTCCAGGTAACCAATGGACAGATCTATGCAACCCCTCGGCAGGTTAAAGTTGTGAGTGAGGTTTTATCCACTGCCCAAGCATTCATGAGGGAACAGAAGGTTTGTTAATAAAAGCATGCTGCCAATATACATTGTAATTCCCAGTCCAGACTATCAAATTTCATTTGGCAAAAACATGTGCCATGCCTAAATACTGTATGTTCATGATGACATCACATCATGAACATTTATATGCACATCATGGGCATATAATACTTTTTTGATAATTTGGACGGAGCTTTATATTAACAGTAATACAGTACAAACAGTAATAATGTTCATGTTCAGTCATGATCATGATAATATCACAAACGCAAAGATGATAGCTTTTCTGGGTGAACCGACTATTGTCCACTGTTCCTTTAAGAGCACTCCTACGGCAAAAAATAGCATCATCCAGCGCATGACTGCATTTACGCTCAAACTTCATCCTTTGTCATCATTGAAACATTGACGACCACACCTACATGATCTCTGTTTAATATGCAAGAGAGAAATATATTTATCCTATAAATTTAATTCTTAGAAGCTTTTCTTTGTTTATACTTAGAATGAGTGCAGCTTTGTAAGCTTACGAGACGTTGAGAGAACTCTTAATGTGATGGTCTGGTTCTTCAACAAACGACGTTTATTGCAACCTTTGATTGAAAAAGAGCTTGAGAATGCAAAGGACATAGTAGAGAAAGAAATGGACAGTGAAGAAGAATATAAGTCAGAAGATGTTACTCCTTGTGATGAAATGGATATGGTAATATATTGTAGTCCTTAAATTACAGATTGTATTTCTGTGGTTTTTTTTTGTAATAAAATTATTGTGATATTTTTGTGATTTTTTATTATTGTTTTATTGTTGTCAAATTATTTTTATGAATCTTATCTTTGACAAAAAGTTTGAGTACAGACACAGAGTAGCGGAAGAACAGGACAGTGAAGAAGAATATGAATATGAATCAGAAGAGGATATTCCTTGTGATGAAATGGAAATGGTAATATATTGTAGTATATAAAAAAATATACATATATACTGTATATATGTATATTTTTTAAAATTTACTCTAGTGTTTATTGTTATCAAAAAGTTATTATAATTCTTATCCTTATTTATAATTTTTTTATTAATTTGCCTGTAGCAAATGGAAAGAAAGCTAATGCATTTTATACACTTTACTACATTTCAAAATATCTGTAATTTTTTAACAGGTAATTGATGACCTTACTTGGGCATTAGTCCTTGCCCTTGGTGTGTGCTACCATGCATGTCTAGATGAGAAACGAGAATACTTCAGAGACGCGGTAGCAGAAAGTTTCAGTGCCCCACTGAACCTATATGGAGGGAGTGAAAGGATTTACAGAGAAATAAACAGGTAAGTTTAATTAAGATCAATTTTTGGAATCTTCCCTCAGTCTTTGAAAATATTTATCTTTCAAATATTTTCTTTTCTTTGTTTCTTAATAAATATAAAAAATATATACATTTATATAGAATATGAAGCACGTAAACAACACAAGTCAAATTAGGTTAGAAATGTGGTCAGACTAGTATACACAATTTCATAATTTAAAAATTAGACACATTAAACATACCTGTACATGTTTACCTTCCATTTGGCTAAGATCTGTTACTATGGTAATCATGAAATTTTTGTATTTTTCTTCCTATAGCTGTCAAGATATCTTTTTAGATAACATTCAATTGGGACCAAATATTGCTCGCAACTTGGCCCTTAAGGAGAATATTTTCATGATGATCATCTGCATTGAGTTGAGGATTCCATTGTTTTTGGTCGGAAAGCCTGGAAGCTCAAAGTCTTTAGCTAAGACTATTGTGGCTGATGCCATGCAAGGAGACTCTGCAGCATCTGACCTCTTCAAAGAACTCAAGCAGGTATGACCACAAAATCACAAATAAAAAAATTAATCATAAATAGACAGCCCTTAATGCATATCTCAATGAACCCATATGAGGCATGTCTTGGCAAAATGGTTAAGTTGTCGCACAGGCCACTATTGAGTAAATGAGTTATTAAATCATTTTTGGTCAAAAAATTGCCTAAAAATCCTAAATTTTTTTCACTATAGATCAACAGTTATTATTAATCATGTTCCAAAGTATTAGTTCTGGAAGTGGTCAACAAATTGTTTATTTAACGTTATTTAGATGGTTAATTCTATTAAACAATGTATGCACAAATAACTTTGGAAGGCAATTACTCAAAATCATGTTTATCTTGAATCTAAGAGTGCTGTACATTCACTTTCCAATAGCTTGGGCCTGAAATGTCCAATTTCAATGAATGACCCCTCATTTTAAAGATCAGATACTCAGGTATCTGAAAATACCAATAACTTGAATTTCAATTTTTGCTACAACTTAGCCATTTTGCCACAACATGCCTCATATGGCATCTGACCTCTTCAAAAAACTCAAGCATGTATGATCACAAAATCATAAACAAAACTAATAAATCATAAAACGACATGCCTGAATGAACCAATATGCCAAGTTTCCTTTCAATAGAATACTTACCATGAAAATTCTTTTTTCAAAGGTTTATCATAAAAAGGAAACTTATTCTTGATAAGAGCCTTCTATATACCACATTTTATTTCAATTTTAATATAAAATCTCCAACAGGCTTTTCTATTAGCCTTGAGCCTGAGAAATCTTCCCTTCCTCCTCTTAATTTCTTGTACTTTATAATTGCCTGTAGATGCTATAATCTAGTATTTTCTCATTATTTTCATTTTAGGTGCATATGATTTCCTACCAGTGCAGTCCATTGTCAACACCAGATGGAATTGTTGGAACTTTTCGTCAATGCAGCAGATTTCAAGAAAGCAAAGATCTGAACAAGTTTGTGTCAGTTGTTGTTCTGGATGAAGTTGGTCTTGCAGAAGACTCACCAAGAATGCCACTTAAGGTACTTGGAATAGAAAATTATGATGTTTTTTTTTTGCCCAAACTCAATCATCTTACCCACTATATTCCTCTTTGCCATCTACGTTCTTCATCTAGAAATGTCTTGACAGTTCCGTCTCGTATTAAGGCAAAACAAAAGCTTATGGTCAATGTGCCTTTTCTTTTCAAGCCCCCTATACATGGAATTCCTTGCCACTTTCAGTTCGTGATTCGTCTAATTTGGTTTTTTTAAGACAAATTTTAAAACCTATTTATTTCTTCCCCTAGTGCCTTTAAATAATTTTAAATTGGCATTATATGAATATTTGTTATTATATAAAAAATGTGATTATGCAATTGAAGTATGCTTACATTTTAAAGGACATAGTTTGTGATTAAAGTCTATTTTTTGAGTACTTACCTGGATGAACACAAATCATAAAAAAATGTTAGGTATGCCCTAGACTCTAGCTTATAGGCTATAGTACTTTGATTGAAGTAGGTAGCAAGACAGTAGGTTGCTAATTTGCATGATAGATGTCACACTCTCAGCCATTTAATGATTATTGTATGAGTTAGAAATACTGACAAAAGTTGATGGTGATCTCATGTCAAAGGGGTGGCATGGAGAAGGTTGCACATTTTCCATGACTGCCTATGAATCTAGTGACCAATATGAATTCTTGCATTAGATACTCTTCATACTTGCAGACTTCATACTTTTAATGTTTTGTTCTCAGACTCTTCACCCATTGCTTGAGTATGGTTCTGAAGAAGATGACAATCCACCGGCTCATAAAAAAGTTGCTTTTATAGGCATCTCAAACTGGGCGCTTGACCCTGCCAAGATGAATCGAGGGATTTTAGTTTCTCGAGGTGTTCCCAATGAAGAAGAACTCATTGAAAGTGCTAAGTGAGTATCTACTTCATGTTTATTAGATTAGTGTGGACATAAGATAACACATTTTATCAGGTTATGAGAGAGAAACTGTAATGAAATTGCAACCAGACATTTTAATAATTTAATCTTGTGTACCTTAGGGGCATATGTGCATCTAAAACATCACACTCAGAGGCATCAGGAGCATCACACCTTGTCAGGCAAATTCTGAAACCTCTGGCACAAGGATACTTAGAAATTTATCGAAGACAAGATCATGATTTCTTTGGGCTTCGAGATTTTTACAGGTGAGGAAATAGAATATTGAAACTGTATCTGAAAAAATTATGCAGTTTAGTGGTAAAGATAATCATGATGAAACATTTTTTTTTTTAACAGAAAAGAACCCTACTCTAAAAGAGAGTTTGTTATAGGTAGATAGATAATTCATGATTTCATATTGCTAGTGTCTACTCCCAACCATCATAGATCTTTGATTTACATGATCCCCTTTGACCTATGGGTCATTCTTTATGAACAAGAGGAAATTATTCTATTTTACTGCAGCTTGATTAAGATGGTGAACCAGTTTGCTAAAAATTCGGGAAACGTGCCGACTTGGGCTGAGATTGAACATGCAATTAGACGCAACTTTGGAGGATTGTCAGAAACTGAAGATCACATAAAAACATTTAAGAAGAAACTTGAAATTTATGTGAAAAAGGGGACGGTTAGTTTGAAATGAGCATTTTCAACCCATTACCATTTGACTTTTTGCCACCACTGTATTTTAAGGGTTGGGGGGTGATAACATTGGTAAATTCTAAATAATATTATAAGTCAATCATTACATCATCACTAACTCGCAATGTTATTTTCCTATCCTAAACATTCGTGGAACAATGTACATTGGAGGTTGGAGAAGTTTAAACACACAGCACATTAGGTGTACTAGGCCCTAGTATATATTAACCATTCTATACCCAACTACTCGGGTGAAGTCCAATTAGTGTTTGGCAAGGTAATTATGATTTATGGCCCGTTAAACTAAACTATCGCCCTTGAGTGAGGCATGGTTGCTTGTTGTGGTTCTTGCATAGTTCTACTACTGGTACTACTTTCAGTGACCTTAGTTGTTGGTTGGAGTATCAAGACCCTGCTGTGTTTAATATGTGCAAATTCAGAGGTTGTAGCATGGACCTATTAATAGGTCCATGGTTGTAGATTGCATCCGCTGGAATGCTCTCGCTTTTATAGAGTACTACTGTGTTACGTCACGATACCACGTGATACTACTAGCATTTGTTACTGGCGTTGATTGTTTTAATACACAGTACTATATAATTTAATGGAGATGACACAGAGTGCAAAAAGCACTAAGAGCCATGTAAACATCATGCAGTTTAAAGAACAATATTTGAGAAATCGACCTTCAAAATTTATGATGTTGGGCATTATTCAGCCAGAAAGCATTACCAGATTGTTAAAAATTGTTGTTTTAATATTGAAAATGGGGAAAATAACAGCATAGCATGATATATAGAAAGGTTAGTTTAGTGTAATAAAATATCTCTGAAACAGGATTTGCACCGAGTGACTGGTTTGGCTTGTCTTTGCCACAAATGATTATGTTTTGTCATAAGAACATAACATCAAAATCAATCTGACTGTTTTTTCAGTAAGTTTGCTCAATGTGTTAACTTTTTTTGTACTCATAGTGTGACAGAGATCCAGACTGTTCACCGTCAGGCCTTATCAAAGCTAGCTTGGATGCCCAGGGACAAACGCAATTAGAAGGAACAAAGAAAGTAGGGCATGGAACATCTGATGGGTATGTCTTCAGTAACTTCATTAGTGAATATTTGAACTGTGAATGCCCAATATTGAAGGTCATTCGCCAGACATTCAGCACACACAGCATAAGCCCCGTTCATATCCAACTATGGCGAGATAATTTTAGTGGATGAGCTAGAAGATCTCGCCATAAGTTTGAGTATGACCGCTCAAGTATGGCGAGATGAAGGCCACAACTCGACTAAGCCCGTCGAGTAAATTTATGTCGACTAACTTCTTTATCCAGCCTAAAGCCAGCAAACAATTAAACAGCGGGTGGCCACAGGTCACGAATACACCAATCAAATTGAAGCAAAGTGACCTTCCATGCTTGCTGGTTAGCGCGTTTTTTAGTTACTGTCATAAACACCATTCAGAATTGACGCAGTCTCCCTGATCTGTGTACTTTAATTTCAACAAGTCTTATTTTGCAAATGATGGCTGAAAAGTCAGTAAAGAAACGCCATCTCTGGACGTATGCGCAGGAATGTGATTTAATAGATATCTGGAGGGAGCCAGAAATCACCGAAAAAGTTGAAGTATCGTCAGAAGGCTGGTGTCCACGAAAGGATAGCAGAGAGAATGCGGGACTTAGGCCACAATAGCATAACATCGGCAATTGTTGTGACAAAGTTGAAAAATCTAACAATGCTGTGAGAGACGTTTTTATTCCAGCTGGACTCCTCGGCCAGTCTAATCAAGCGCCGAGACCTAGGCCTATAGCTTACGCATATAGTCTCGATCTAGCATAAACTAGTCGCGCGAAAATCAACAGTAATTACCCACAATGCAATGATGTGTTTTCCGAATTTCTGGTAGTCAAAATAACTCGCTCTAACCTTAACGTCGAACGCAATTAGTGGATTTAATCCAATTAACTTGGCAAGTAGATCAGCTACTTCATCTGGCTATAATCCCATATGAACCTAGCTATAGTCTCCTTTGTAACTATTTATCGCTGTTCACTAGATTTAGACAGTTCCGAAGGCTGCGGCAACTCAGAGGCCTGGCTAGGCCTAACATACAGTATGTTGTGTTCGTTGATGCTGATGATCCATACAAATTGGAAGAGAGAAAATTGATTGGAGACATTTGTAGGGTAGATTCTTAAAAACTCTCTTGTTTTACTTTTCAGGGACAGCAGGTACTTACTTGTGTTGACTGAAAAGTTTGCAGCTCTTCCCATCCTACAAGAACACCTGAACAAAATGAAAGATGCTGTCATTATATATGGAAGCAGTTTTCCATTTGATCAAGAGTACACACAAGTAAGTACACACAAGTAAAATGTATTGCATTGTCTATTTCATAAATTACCTAAATAAATAAAAAAATACCATTTTTTAATTATTATAATAATTATATAACCTACTGTACAGTACTCCTCATGCATAAATTATGGAATCTTAACATTCATATTTATTTATTTTGCTTCATTAAGCATCCATCCTTTCATCCATTGCACTTTTTTTTGGAATTGCCAACACATGAATTCCAGATATTATTATTATTATTAAAGTGGGTGTGCGTGGGTTGAGTATATTGTTTTGGTCAATGTAAAATTACACAGTAGCTGCAAATATAGGAGTGTAGATGAAACGTCAACATTGATTCATTTACTGTACTTACAAACCATTCAGGGGTGGCGTCAGCTTTTTTCAGACAAATTTTCCATCGTTTCCTGACAGATGGACCAGAGTACACACCCACCTAATATCCCCACCATGTTTCGTTTTTCCACAACAGGTTTTACAACTGGTCTTCCCAGAAGCTGGGGCCGGGCCCAGTTGAGCCCCGCTGGGGCTACCCTAAACCTGTTATTACTATTTTAAATTGCAAAAGGGACTACACAGAATATTGTATTTAATGCTGTAATGTTTTACATATAATTTTAACAGGTATGTCGCAATATCAACCGCATTAAGCTTTGTATGGAAGCTGGTCGGACAGTTGTGCTGTTAAATCTCGAGAACCTCTATGAAAGTTTGTATGATGCCCTCAATCAGTACTATGTTTACTTTGGTGGTCAACGATACGTTGATCTTGGACTTGGTAACCATCGTGTCAAATGTCGTGTCCATGAGTCATTTAGGTAAACATTTTATTCAATACAATATCCATACACAACAAATTTTCACACAACAACCCAATGTTCAAGGTGAAATTGTGACCTAGACACTATTTTTTATTTTTTTTAAATTTATTTTTTATTTATTTATTTTTTTTTATTTAGGCACACAATACATGTGCCAAGGATTGTCAATAGCGAATATATCACTATCCTACTTGTAGGTGACAATCCCTTACACAAGACACACACGATGCTTTACACAAACTAAATCTCAATATGAGATTTAGGGAGTGGAGTTGTTTTGGTCGTGTGAGAAAAAATCCATCCTGCAACTGGCAGGAATTGAACCCAGGACCCTGGGATTGGAAGGCAAGCATCTTAACCACCAAGCTATTCAACTCCACATTTGAAGATCTAGAATTGTTATACAGTACTATGTTGGTGGAACCTACTGTATACTCAGTGCATTTATATAGGTCACCCTGATCAGTCATTGAGATTTCAGGTAGCACAGCTTTAGAATAATACAATTTAATTTAGTGCTGTTTAGATGAAAATGATAATTATATACTGCTGACATTGTTTCATATTGTTTTTTTTAAGATTGATAGTTGTTGCTGACAAGGAGGTTGTTCATGAGCGATTTCCAATCCCACTTATCAATCGTCTTGAGAAACACTTTTTGGCTATGACAACGATGTTGAATGAGGAGCAACAGATGGTTGTCAAACAGCTTGAGGATTGGGTGACTTTGTTTACAACTATTAAACACCATCTTCAAGCACAAAAGTATGAGCTGAAATTCATATGTTTCATAAGTTTAGTTTTGGTCAGTTCATCTTGTGCATATATATATGAAATATCTTAAAAGTACAGTAGTTTATTTTGTGAATACATTCATGAATATATTGACTATTGCCATTGTTCCTTTAACAAGAACACCCTAGAAACCAATCCGTAACTGTCTGTCCCAGCACAGCATAAATCCATAATAATAATAATAATGCTATAATATTTACTATCAAAGTTAGAACATAAATTGCCACCATTACCAGAAAAAAGTTGCCTAAGAAACTAGATGTCAAAATTAAGGATTGGTGAATTTTGTACAAAAAAGAAATTCCTTAAGATGAGTGAAAATTTCCCTGAATGGCTGTGTACATGTTTGCCATGTGAAACTCCACGAATGTTTTCATCTTAATTTTTAGAGAAAGTTTCAAGCGGACCGATGCATTTGTTGGATACCATGGTGACACAATTGCTGCTCTTGTCTACCAAACATGGGCATCCTGTGGTGGTGAAAACGAGGTACTTCATAGAAAATATAATGATTATATAATAATAATAATAATAATAATAATAACAAGAGTAGCTGTCTGCATACCTCTGTCCACTGCCTGAATACTGAACAATATGGAGATTATTTTGCCTTGTAATCTGTTACATTGTTAATTACATTATCTCAATTCTGTTCTGTGTCTTAAAAAGAAGGTGGTTGAAAAAGTCAAAGACCAGTTGTTGACATGCGCCACACCAGAATCAGTCACCAGATTATCCAAAACAAATATGTCTGATAAAGAGAGAGAATCACTGACAAATACTTACTTCAGGGTACAGAAGCATGGATGTCTTGCAGACTATCTAGCTGACAAAATTCAGAAGAATCATAAAGAAGGGACTGAGGGGATCCTAGCCCAGGTATGACTAGTAGAGTTAGTTTGATTGCATCCCTTTTTTCTACCTGTTGTCTTTTTCACCATTATAATTTTAAATGTTGCTTATTCTTTGCAGTGCATATAAAAATGTTGATAAAATACATGTTAATATCTGAACTTTTTATAATTTCAACTATCGTTTTTTGACAAAAAATCTATATTCATTCTACAGGTAACAACATATTCACATCTGCTAATAGAAGAAGACTCGGAGGCACTTGCAGTATCTACTAGGATAGATAATTCTCACATTAAGATGATCTCTTTAAAGGAGTTTCAACATGAACAACAATTTTCTCATAAAGTACAGTAAGTACAGTACTGACTATAACTGTTTATGTTAACGTTCAAGTTTATACAAAGAAGCCGAAATGTACATGTCTGGCTAGAATATTAAGGAAGGTTTTTTTAATCATCTGTTACATCTCAGGTTAGAGTCTAGTAGTAGGGGTGGAATGAATTTATGGTAGCAAAAAGTCAATGATATAAAGTTCTAATTAAAAAAGACAGTTGATTCTTCTTGAAACATTTGTTCAACCAATAGCTTAAAAGTAAGTACAACATAAGTGAATGAGATAATGGATAAAGAGTAGAATAAATAAATGATATAGATATGTAGTATATAATTTACTCATGAGTAAAGTAACAACTACTTAATAATTTTCCATTTGATGATTCAATTATACAACAGATTTGATTAGTTTGGATCAGGTCTAGATAAAATTAAATCAGACTTGTCCCAACCTGAAACAGATACAGGTATTAGCTGGTCTGGGTTCACTTTGGGAAAATAGATTTTACTGTTGGCCTCATGAAAATCAGTATTGTATTTTTTTTACGCAGGAAATTTTTTGATGAAAATCGTGCAAGTGAGCGACTACTGTTGGTTCAGTGTGATGCTAGCAGCGATAATACACATCTTATATCCTGTGCCTCTTATCGAGTACAAGATGAAAGAGAGAATGCTTTGTCTGCTATGCAAGAAAGAATGGAGTCGGAGCAAGAATACCGAACAGAATGCCGAGCTCACGTGGTATTTATTATTCAGCTTCCTCGTGTTAACCAGTGTTTTGATGGATTTCAAGGTACAGTATTTTGTCGATTTAAAAATGTGTGTTTTTATTAGCTTTTTGTATCAAGATTCATTTATAGATATTATAAAAAAAATACTGGGTTTTCCCTGCTTAAATGCTTTGAGTGGACCAGCGAATTTGTTGTTGAGATACTTAATTCCAGTCTCATAGACAAGGTTAAAGAGTTCCTTTAATTTTAAAAAGGTTCTCATCACAAAGCAATTTCAATTCCAGAGCCTCATATGAGACTTATATAGGGAGTCACTTTCATTCTGTCTGTAAAGTTGCAAACCACTTGTCAGTTAGGTACAAGTTAACTATACAAGAAAAAAATTGTTCTTTCTTCTGCCATTTCAAGTTTCACAGTGATTTGGTTTCTATTAAATACATAAAACTATTGAAGATATAAACAAATACTGTATATGCATAACATATTTGATTTAAAATTAGGCTATTGTACAGTAAATCTATATAAAAGGATAAATGTATAGTTCTTTTGACATTTCTTTTGCATTTATAGATTCTATATATGTCTTTCATGTTACTTCATGTAATGTGAAGCGCTTAGAGGCCTTTGTAAAGGCATGAAGCGCTATATAAGAACGACATATTATTATTATTATTACTTGTTACTTGCTTCCTCTATAACACTTTTTCTTTGTGATTACATGTTACATGTGTCTGTCTTTCTAGGGGGATTATGGGCATCTGCACACATTGATGACCTTCAACCCCCCAAAGACAACCGACCAGATGTTTATAAGCTGATGGGTCGAAAGATTAGCGATTTGTTTACTGTCTCAAAGAAAGAGAGCCAAGAAGACATTCCAGTGAGAAGGAACGAAAGAGAAGTTGCACCAGATGGCAATGAGAATTTGGAACTTGCAACACCTGTGTCTGATGGTAATCATAAATTCATTGTATACATCATTTATGTATTTGTTTAGTCATTCATTCACTCTTTCCTTAATCACTCACTCAGTAAATTTTCTGTTCTTCCGTGGTGCACTGAAGGACTTTAGAAATTCTTAGCCTACTTACAATGTTTCTTGACTTTCAATCAGAGGGTCCTGGGTTAAAACTGTAAAATCTGTAAAAAAAATATTATAACACTCTAGGAGATTATTTTTTATAGGATATAGTAATTACTGTTACTTCATATTGTTAATATTTTTTTTTTGGAAGCAAAAACTCTTTTGTTGGAAGTTTTAGTTACACAAAGTCAAGTTCAGTAAAAAAAAACTGACTAGATCAATTTTAACACATATCTAATTTCTGAACGTGATAAATCAGATGGTGAAGAAAGCATGGATCGTGATTCTGATGATGAAGAAAGCATGGAAGGTGATTCTGATGATGAAAGTAACAGCATGGAGGATAATTCTGAAGATGCAGAAAGCATGGAGGATGATTCTGGTGATGAAGATTCCACAGAGGACATGGATCAAGAGGATGTAAGCAAAGGTGAGAGGGCGAATGTCAGCAAAGTACCTTCAGCAGAAGACATGGAGCAAGAGAATGAGGCCATGACAAAATCTAATATTGAAGAGGCCACATTGGAAAAACCAGATGAACATGTTGCTGTGAATGTGGAGAGTGACGAAGATAATACTCTAGTTGATTTCACAGCAGTTCTCTTGGATAGTATTCATCCAGCAACTGCAAGAATTAGTGACCCAACCAATCAGAAACATCGTTCAACTGAAAGGGTTCGTCTACTAGTAAATCTATTGAAGGGAGATTCTCCTCACCGAGGTATAATATATCTTTTGAATTCCATTATATTTTGCACTATGGTAACAGAGAGAAAACTGAATACATATCTTATTTTATACTTAATCAACACCACTCATCATGGTGGTGCTTTTAGAGCAAAAGAGAAAACAAAGAAAATAAATATCATGTTTAGATATATACAGTATATTAGACAGTGTTGTAATACATAAAAAGAAATTTCTGCTTTATTGTATAGTATCTATTGTTTAATATGATTATATTTTTGGCATACAGTATTTTGCTGATATACTATTAAGAATATTTTTTCACTCTGCAGAATTTCTACGTCTGTTGAAGTGTCTCGTTATCAGGCTTGTCGAAGAAAAAGACAGCATAGCACACGAGGCATCTCAATGGTTGACACGAGAGGCACTTGACATCAAAGAGGTTCAAGAAAGTGGAACATTTAGGTGAGTTTACATGTCTATTGAATTTCTACACAGATATATTATGTCTATAGAATGCAAATCAAGTTCCTTGCTCAAGGAAACAGGTGGAAACAGGTAGAAAAGATAGCTTTCCAATCCAGATCTCAAGGTTGAGAAACCAAAATCATTCTTGCTGTGCCAAACAATTTCTTTTGTAATGCATGTAATGGTTGTGTGGTCTGCTGCATGAAAAATACTCACAGTAAGTGCAGGTTGCAAAAATATTTTCACCAAAATAACATTTTTTATCCACACAGGCAAGCATGTTGGCAACGCTTAACAGCAACTGTAGCCCCATTCCTTGCTGAAGTTATTGCCATATGTGACATCTGCAACAATCTTAGTCTCCTTGAAAGCCAGGAAGCCGACAATGCTTGGCTGCATGAACTTTGGCTCAGCATCTTTTCATCTGTAGATCTGATTAACATCAGCTATGACATGTGTTTGTCTCCTGAGAAGAAAGTTCAACGATCTGAGGTGCAGCTTCAACAGAAAGGATATGGTGGCAAATCATTCAAGGCTCTCTTTCCATTCTCATGGATTATAAAGGGAAAATTGGAAGATATTTGGAAATTTGCCTCAGAAGCCAAAGGTTAGCCAGATTTTATAAAATATATAGTGTTCAAAATACATCCGGTACCGTTTTCAATCCATTTTCTAAACAAACATTATTCAGTGGAATAATTGGTACAGAAATTTAATATTCGATGATAAACATGTTTAATTGTGATTTATAATATTTTTGTTTTGGCAGTTGAAGCAGAGGCAACAGATCAACAGTTTTTAAAGTTTGTTCAAGAATCTGAGGTTGGAACGAAACTTCAGACAGCCATCACTACCGTTGGAACTCAGAAGGTTGTCCAACACTACTGCTCAGACTTCATCAGAATGACCTGCAAGATCTCCCAAGAAAAAGAACACAAGGTAGATAAATTATTAATTTTCTATTCATAATTGGTTGATAATTTGGAACCTATCATATAGTTGATAAAATATATCTTTAACTAAATCTAATATTTTTGTTGTTTCAACAGTTGATCTGTGACCATATAATAAATGCATCTTATTCAATTGTACAAGAGCTGGGAGGTCAAGTTGACAGTGTGAACTCTGTTGCTGCTATACATTTAGCATTCAACAAATTCCAAGCAAGGTTTGAACATCTCTCACAGCTTGTTGATATCTGCCCAGACGTCTTGAATAACAAACCAGAGCAAGAAGTATTAGATACAGAAGAAATGGTAAGAGCAGATGGAATTTAATTGGCTTTAGAATGCTATATAACTTTGGTTTGTTAGCTATTACTAAATGACCAGTTTATTTTAAATTATTTGCAAAACTGAGGTAAACAGCTTCAAACATCATAAGTTTCACACTGTAAGCATTACTGCACACACAGTAACAGTTACAAAAAGTGTATGTTATGAAGGTTTAAAAAAAATTTATTTATTTTGTGAAGACCATTGACGTCACAAGTCTGAAATATGTCCTGGGAGAAATCAATAGCAAAGATTTTAAATCACAAGATGGACAAAGAAAATGGCTGAGCAAGATCCACACACTGTGCCCAGTTGTTCAAAGTATGATGGGATTGTACAAGAAAAAGGAATGCATTTTTGGACCAAACAGTCAGATAATCCTAGAGGAATGCAGGTAACATTAAAGGAAACCTGATTTACATGAGACAAAATGTTGAATTATGCATAACATGTTGAATGTATGCGTGCTAGGGAAACTTATCCCCTGCTGCATTCCAGTAACAATATTAACATAAATATTAGAAGCAATGATAATATCATCTTATAGACTAGCTGCCAACAATTTGTAAAAATTATCTTGTCCTGGAAAATATATAAATGCAAACTTACCAATATAATTCCATAAACAACTAAAGTGAACTGAGAGGCAATGGGGATGTCTGTATAAAGCTTTATGGTTAACTTTAATCATTTGTTTGCTGTAATATCAATGACAAATTTGATATGAAATACAATAATCATGAACCGCTTTTCTCTTAGATGTTTGTGGTCGAGGATAAATGTGATGAAGCTGTTCTTTGAGCATGTCTGCTTGCAAAATGAAGAGTTTGCTGATATTGTTTCACCGAAATGCAGAGCCCTCTGGGTGGTATGTAGTTTAAACTTCAACTGACCTGGATAAATTGATAAATGTCAAAGTATCTTTTACAATTTAACAGTCAAGCTTAAAAAAATAATGGAATTACCTATCTTGCCTATGTAATTTCAGAGCAAGGGGAAGGGCATTTATCCTGTTAAATATCTCACACATAAACTAAAAACATCACTGCTGATTTGCTTAGTTTTTAGGAATCATATGTCAGAAGCTAGTTTATTTGTGATCTGGATGTAATTAAATGCCATTTTTACTTTGCATTAGATTATTACTATTTTTAAATTTGCAGTAATTATTGTAATTATTGATTTGTATTTCTTTCTAGGCATTGAAGAAAACAGCTGACTTGAAGTTGAATGCCTCAGTGAAGAGCTTAGTGAATATCCTGAATGAAATTAATAAAAAAGCTGGTGAAAAATACTATAAGTAGGTTTAGAGTCTATATATAACTAATTAATAACAATAATTTGCAATAAAAACAAAATAAAATCATTTACTGTGTATTGATTTGTAATACATAAAAAAAAACCAAATACACAGATTAACAAATATGTAACAATGTTTTGCAGGAGTGGAATTCATGACTGTGGAATGTGTGGTGAGGCCATTAAAGATCCTGTGCTCTTGCCTTGCAAAGGTAACCATGTCTTTTGTAAGGAGTGCATCAAAGGATACTTCAAAACAGAACGTGTAAAGATATGTGCTGTATGTAAAGAGGAGTTGCCTCAAGAGTTTGAGTGTAAGGAACAGTCTAAAGTCAGGTGAGAAGATTAAAATAGTTTAGTTTACTAACATTATTGGCAGTGTGGCAACATGGCACTTGACGCAAATATAGATTTTAAAACCCTACCCTCCCATCATACCCTTGTTGTTACGGCGTTGTAGTCTATTTTGATAATCAATTGTTGCGAGCAGTGGAACTTGAGTACCTTGTATTAAGGAAATTTTTCACAATCTCTTTTTTTTTTAAATATATATTTTTTTATTGCAACCAATAGTTTAGGAAGTGTAGACTCAAATTATGAGGATACAAGTTACTGTAAGTAACCTAGAGGTTAAACAATTTCATATTGCCTTTGTAGTATATTATTAAACAAAATAAAGGCTTGAGAATTTATTATTCCTACGAAATGTTAAAATCAGTCATTCACATTTTAAATTTTTTACTAATAATAAGCTATCTTTTTTTTCAGTGCTGTTGTTGCTCAGCACAATGCGTTCCGTCAATGTTGCAACTCGTTTTTCATGGAAGTTGTGTCCCAGCTTTGTTTTGCTGATGGAACCCCACCAAGTGAAGAAGTCATCAAGAGGTTGCTGGGATATGTAACAATAGATTCCAAAAAACATAACAGACGTGTCACAAGAAATGTTTCTCCTTTCCCGGAGGATTGTATCGATCCAAATCCAGTTGTCAGATCTTTCTTACTCCAGCTGTTGCTTCAGTCAAAGTGAGATCATAATGATATTACTATGATAGATGGTGGAGAGGTTGGTGATATGGTGGTCATGATGGTGATAATAGTGGTAATATTGGTGGTTGTGGTTGTAATGTTGGTGTGGTAGTGGTCACAATAATACTTTTCAATTTTTAGCACCAGCCTCTATGCTTCATAATTCCATGTTTACTTATTCATGAAGATCATGCAGATTAATTTTGAATACATTTTACGTTACAAATTAAGAAAAACAATCCCAAACTATCTGATTACTAGTATTTATTTTAATATGCTTTACTAGTTTGGAAACTGTAAAAGAGCATGTACAAGAGTATCTGGGAAACTCAAGAGATCTCATGGAAAGATCTGATGATGCTGTCAGCCTCTGCAGATTGTTTGTCAACTGTCTAGAAGTAAGTTATGAACCTTCGGATTTGGAAGGTTCCTCTAACAGTGTATTCACTAAATTTTTGTAATATTTGAAATTGACATTCAACATCATTATCTGTCATTAAAAAAAAAGTATGAAACACAAATAACTAAAGTCATTGGAAACGTGGTTTTGAATCCCATTTGGTTAAAATGCTTGTGTTTTTGAGCAATGCACTTTATCTTCACTTTCATCTCTTCTTCCAGGAGTACTAGATTGGGTTGTATAATATACAAACATACTGATTAATAACTGCAATAAAAAATATTCCATAGGCATGATAACATGTCTCTTGGGCACCCATAACAAATATCTGAAGATTAATAATTTTGTTTTTGAGCAGCCATAACAATTATTGGAAGATTAATAATTTTGCATATTATTAAAATCCACTACCTTAGTGGAGGTGGCTCTTCCATCTATCATGTGATTTATTATTAAACAGTACATCATAAGATGTAAGGCAGATTCTAAAACAAAGAGGATAATACACTAAGGCAATGTACATGTACAGTACACTGTACTACAGTCAACACCTCTCCAATCTTAATCCTACTGAACAATTTCATTTGCTGCTCTCCTCTGTTTCAGCTAGAGAGCTGAAATGCAATTTTCATTCGCTCACTGTCTTTCAGAAAGAGTCAAAGCCATTAATCTTGTGTTCAGAATAGAACATGTGCATGAATACAGTACACCTTTCTGTGTACCATTTCAACACCAGAAGTGCCCCACATTAAATAGGACTTTTAAACTGTCTCTGTTCACATCAAACTTCTTATAGTCTATAAACAGCCAAAAAAACCAAAGGAGAAATATCAATAACACCACAATTAATACCTCCCTTTTTAAATACGTAAAAGATTGAGTATAATTTGTTGTCTGACAAATTTTTTTCCAGGACACATACTACTCTGGTATTCCTCAAGACTCTGATACAAAACTCATCCGGTTGCTCCTCGATGATGCTCTTAGGAAACTTGAAAATTCTCACCACTTTTTTGACAGACAAAATGCCACTGCAGACCCATTAAGTGTTGAGTTACTTGAAGCAATATCGCAGAGTCGTTTTGCATTGACAGTGCTCGCTGACATCATTCAACGCCAACAACAAGATCAGCAATGCTACAGTGCAATTAATATCAAGCGTCTTGTAAGGCAAACATATATATTAATGTTTGATTCTTAGATTGTAGACTTTATACCTAGAAAATGATGGTTATATTGCATTCCTGGGTATTAGGTTTTGCTTAAGGATATATCATCGATTCATTCAGATATTTATTTCCCTGAAGAAACTAAATGCTAACTGTGACCTGTGTATAATTTTTTGAATTGTGATTGTATATTAGTTTAATTCCTGATAATGTATAAAAAATGAAATATGCTCAGTATTTGAAGCACATTTTAAGACTTAATTTTGTTGATAGGTTGCTATGCTGGCAAATGCAGCTAGAAGATTCTGTCAGCAGAATAAACAGGCTCAGTTGTATCTTGTGAAGTACATCTGCAGAGCTTACAGCAAAGATGCTCTTACACGTCTGAAAGATGATGAACAGTTAAACTGGATCTTACCAAATGAGTTGAAAGCTCAGGTATGAAATGCTATTATTTCCATGTCAGTGTGGCACAGATAGTACAGGCAATCAGATGTATAGACAGCTTAGGATTTTTGTATTTTAATAGGCATATAATGAATGAGATCTTAACATTAATTCTATGAATTTTATACACATAGATAAAAAGTAATACTTAGTCTATTCCTAAAGACAGACTAAGCATGTTGGCTGTTGCTGTACACTATGATCATTTTTTTAAGTGAACTGTAGATGCTATTTCATATTGTTAGTGGCGTATCCTTGATGTGCACCCTAGGTTGTCCAGGGCGGATGCAAGATTTGGTGGAAGGGGGTGAGGGAGAGTGCACACCACTACAGCCCCACCATGGTTAGGGCTGAGGGGAGGACATTTTGAGAATATGGACCTCTAGGTGCCCGGAAATTGCACTCTCATACCTTAAAAATCTTACTGGTAATTCATATCAACAATGCAATACAACAATTATTTTTTCTTAATACAGTTTAGGGTGGGAGAGGCCCCTGCATCCACCCCAGGTCATCTTGCTTTTCTGATGACTTTAGGTCGTGTTAACCTCAACTTGTTCAAGGTCACACAATGACCAAGCTGTAATAACATATACAGCTAATGACTCAAGTTCTTTTTGAGTATCAGAAAAACTTTAGACAAATCAAAAGTTTTTCTGATTATCTTTTTTTTAATTGCTGTAGAGTGTATGATTACATTTTAATTAAAGTTTTCATTTGTTACTCCACACAGTACCTGAATGTTCCAGATAATTTTGTCATTGTTGGTGAGACATACACTAACATTCGAGAAGCTATTGGTCAATGTGTGGTGGACAACGATTTTGAGAAGATGTGCAAAGTTGTGACGGTACACACACTCTTTTCATCTCAATTTAGGATTTCTTATATAATATTAGACAGGTTTGTAGATATACAATAAGCTAGTCTTAATTTTATTGCAAACAAAATAGAAGTAAAGTTCATTATTCAAACCCTAGCAGTTAGGATAGAAATGAGAAATACAATGTTTGGGTTTCGTATTTATTTTTATGAATAATTTAACTTTATTTAAATTTTGATTTACCAATTTGTTTTTTTTTAAAATATTTTTGTGTTTTACATGACTCAAATGCCACTGTATTTTGTCCATAGAATGTGAAGGGAAATCAGAAAGACAAGGAAGTATGCTTTCTTCTTGCTTTATTTAGAGAGATCACAATGAATGCCACAACTACTGTAGAGGCAAGAAGAATAAGTTTGGAGGTAAATCTGAATGAGGAAATTGACAGTGAACCAGATATGCAGGGTTTAAATGTTTGATATAGCTTAAAATACGAAATTTAAAGTGGTTTTATGATTAACATATTTGAATTTCGATTCTAGCAACCTGAGTTCAAATCTGGCAAATTGCAGATTATTGATAGTGAGAGTAACATATAGTCTGCTACTAAATTTTTTGACAGATTACTCAAGTTATTGGGCCCATTCATTTCTTGGTTAGTACACCAGGTGCTATTGATAACAAAATCAGCCTTGTCATTTGTGCCAGTTTGAATTCCACGCTAATTTAAATCCCACTTTTACAGGGAGCAGCACTTCATAACTGCATGTAAAAAGTGCTATTTTTTTACTAGAAAAATTTAATATAAATTCATAGTGCAATGTTGTTTTTAACTGGTGGAACACTCAGTGCTTCAGGTCACTGGTTATATTCTATAAATATATCTGGAATTACAAGCTACACCATACTGTCTTTCAGAAGCCTTAAATAATAACAGCTTCATTGATTAGTTGAAGTTTTGATTACTGCCTTTTTGTTATTTAAAATTATTTATTTACTTTCCTAGGTAAAAAGAAAATTTGGAGAAATTATCCAAGATATGCCATTCCTGAAAAGCAAGGTAAATGAAAAAGTAAAAGAAAATTCCAATTAACATTAGTTGACAACATATGATAAATAGATGTATTGAAGATTACTGTACATCTTATTTCACTCCTTAAAGACTGAAATATAAAAAAAGATTCTTCTTTTAAAAACATTCTTAAACTGGGGAGTAGTAGCTATAATGATGACGACAGTAACCGTAATTGAAATTATTCAGCAAAAGATTTAGTGTCCCATTGAAAATTTTTAGTTCTGTCTTTTCCTTTGGTGTTTAAAATTAACAATCAATACAGACCATCAGAAAAAAAAAATACATTTAATATTTACATATCAGATTGTTGCGGATACATTGTTACAAAACAGAGGACAAAATCCACAGCATATTCTTAGGGTCACTCCTGGATTGAACCTTCTAGACTACAGTATCCAGGCAGCTGTTACGCATCTTCAGATTGTTCTGAATGTAGTTGAACGGCAGTCATTGACCCAGTGTCTGGCAACTTTGATGAGATCCCCATCTCAAATGCAGGTTAGAATTCAAAATTTTGGATACACAATAATGTACAAATTACTGGTACTTGTGCTATAGGTATTTATAATGCACCTCTTCCTTGCAGTTATAAAGCACAGTTCTTTTCCCTGGTCATTGGCTCCCCTGGACATTGCTAACAGTGGCGGCTCTAGGATATATTTTCTGGGTTGGCTAAGTTGTCCGGCAGGGGGAATTGAGCTCGTAGGCTTGAGCTGGGAGAAGGGGTTGAGAGGGGGTTCCCCCTCCCAAAAGAGATTTTTTTAAAGAATATCAACCTCTATCATGGCCGAAAATGCAGACATGTGTTGGCTTGGTGTGGGCCTATTTTTATATGTTTTATGGTCTGACTGCCCGACGGGCTCTGTCCAGCGTGGCGGGGGGCTTGAACTCTCCGTTGGAGGGCTTAACCTGTCCGGTGGGGGGCTTAAGCCCCTCCCCACCACCCCGCTGGCACTGCCACTGATTGCTAAGTGTTGCTGCTGGTAATCACAGCAAGTAACCCAACCAGGTACCCATTTATATTCCTGGGTAAAGAGAAGCAAAGTGTCTTGCTTAAAGAAACAAGTGAAATGCAGAGCAAGGGATTAAAACCCTAACCTCGAGGTTGGGAAACCAAACCATTCCCGCTGCGCCAAACCGCAATTACTTTTGAATGCACAAATAGTGCATCTTCGGGAGATTTAATGGATCATACTTTTTGCAATAGACCATTCTGGTGGAAAGAAAACCTAGTATTCTTTCTAGGCTTTGCTAAATTTACTGTGCGCCTTGTGTAATTTAATCAATGTCAAGGTGTTTTGACAAGGTACATGGTTAGTTCAGCCAAATATTATCTTAATTCAAATGGAATGTAATTGTTCGTCAAGTATAATTATAATGTAAGAATGCTCAATAACAAGCCGTCATTCCCACTTCACTTATCCAGTACATTTATTGCTACTGAAATTCTAAATGTGTTTTTTATCTCATTCCATCAACTGTTATTCCAGCAAGCATATTTACCAGCAATGCCACAAGATGACCGCATGGAAGCACAGGCAGCTCTTCACCAGGCAACGGCAGATCACAATCTGAC
This sequence comes from Anneissia japonica, assembly GCF_011630105.1. Lineage (NCBI taxonomy): Eukaryota > Metazoa > Echinodermata > Crinoidea > Comatulida > Comatulidae > Anneissia > Anneissia japonica. The sequence goes on from NW_022711393.1 coordinate 71,916, forward strand.
CTGGTATGGTAAGTAAAAAAAAAAGTAGAGGTGAATGGTAATAACATTAAAGATTTAATTTTAAAAAACCTAAATCATTCATTTATCACAGATTGAAAAAAGTTAGTTTTCGCTGATGTCAAAGAGAGTTGCTACAGCAATCTGTTTATTATCAGTCAGTTTATGGGTATATGCCCCTCCTTGTTAGGTTTTAGAAAGCATCAAATCTTGTTGTTCACCATGATACTTAAAACCCTACTTTCATAACTATACAAACAAAGTATTTTTACTAATTCATTTTTGTGTTTCTGCTTTTGCATATAGAATGCCCAAATGGTCATCTATACACCATAGGAAATGTAAGTATACATCAATAAATTAAAAAAAAAGAAATTTCAAGGAATTCTTGAGCAATACAAAAAAGTAAAAATATAATCCACCAGAATATACACAAAAATCAAGTATCATTCTGTTTTTTTCTTCTTCTTTTTACTTTTATAAATATCACATCTTCTTACAATCTCATACAAATTATGTTCATTACCAAAAACTATAAGTCTTACCACACATGAAAGCAATCTGCTTACGCCAAATGCCACATATGAGCTTTGGCATAAGCACCACTTTTTTTTTTCATTTTCTTTTTGCGCTTGAGCTGTGTCGTGTGTCATGCACCTTCTTCACAAGGTCTAATAAAGTGTATATCATTTCAGTGTGGTCGGCCGAATGGGACAGGATTTTGCTCAGATTGCAACGTGAGAATTGGAGGTCAAGGATATGCAGCACTTCCAGGAAACAAAGTTGCAAACATGTATTATGATTTTCATTATTATTTATAATCCTTAATTTTCAGCAATTCAAATAATCTTTTAAATAATGGTAATGCAGTTTAAATAACAATAAATAAATTAAGCCCATAATAAGTTTTTAGCATAAGTGCTCCACTCAGAAATAAGAAACATCATGTTTAGAAATTGATTGTGTGTGACACAATTTTAATAGAAAGCACTGTGCTAAATGTACATATTATTTATTTTTTTATATCTGAAATTGATATGGCTGTTAAGACAAGATTTATACAGTATTTGAATTATTATGAGTGTTTTCTTGTTAAGTTTTTGGTTTTTTTTAAACACAGGGTTGATACAACACGTACAGGCCATGTACTTGGATACCCACAAGTTCAACGTGGCAACCAGATTGTGAGTGAACGAACGATGAGCAGCATAGCAACTGCTGTTGTCCGCTTTTTGTTGCATGCTAGTATGCTGCTGGGAACCGAAAGCCAACAAGGTCCACAGGTTAGGAAATAATCATGAATATCTTCAGTATAGTAATTCACTTTGGGGTTTGCTTTCCCTTTTTGCTTCACTTTTAAATATTCATTTGTAATATCCAGTTCTGAAAACTGTGGGTCGCGACCCATCAGTGGGTTGCCGAAATATCTTGGTGGATTGCGAGACCTTGACAGAAATCACAAAATTTTAGCCAGGCCTTAATTTGTAAAGACAATATCGGGATTAAGATACCTTGAAATATGGTTTATTTTGTGATACATCTCATCAAAAAGTAATCTCAGATCTAAAAATTTCTGAAAACGTTTTTTCTGAGCTTACCTATCTTCACTCAAAGTTTTCCACTTCATGTTGTGGCATCAAATCTACCTAGATCTGCACGTCATAATCAAACTTTGGCGTGTGTGCCTACGAATTAATCTAGGTCAGCGACGATTGAGTTCACATGGGTTTGTGTGAGTTGTGGAGATCCCTGTGAAGTGCTTTCAGATAACTTTTTTTTGTCAGCTTTTTAATCTAAAAAAATTATGTCAAGAAAATACAAGAAAAATGGGGTTTGTAGCAAACGGAGACAAGCCATAATGTGTAAATTGTGGGTGGACAGGATCAAATGAGTCAATGAAGCCATTGCTATCACCAGTGCTATCACTATGTTGGAATACTCGATCATATATTGTACAAACACAATCATGCAATGGAAGCCAGTATGACATAATATTTTATGAATAATTAATTACAATTTAATGGGACAAAATTTAGCTTTAAAACAGTTGTGTAAAATACAATGAAATGAAACATTGTGTGCAACGTAAGCACGGTATAGCGCTCTCTGACTTGTGCGTGATGCACAATCTGAATTTCTTAACTTTTGTCAGTCTGAAAAGTTTGCAGAATGCTTGTTTCTACACAGACAGTATGATTTTTTTTATAAAGAATTGTTTTTTTCAGCCAATCATCAATATGATTACACCTCATCCACTTAATGTGCTTGAGTTTCTATGGCACCATCTGCATAATGATGTAAGATTGTTGTCAATAGCAACAGGTAAGAACAAGGATGATTGCATCTTCATCCTTCACAGACAGTATGTTTTTTTATAAAGAATTTTTCTTTTTCTTTTCAGCCAATCATCAATATGATTACACCTCATCCACTTAATGTACTTGAGTTTCTATGGCACCATCTGCATAATGATGTACGGTTGTTGTCAATAGCAACAGGCAAGAACAGGGATGATTGCATCTTCATCCTTCACAAAGTTATTGACAACATTTTGCACAAACAAGTCCCAGGTAAGGGCTTAGATATTGTATAACAGGAATATTAACAATTGATTTTTAAAAATTCAGTTAAAATTATAATAACAATACTGTATTGATGATGCAGATATTGATGATATGTTGATTACGACAGCAGTGGTGGCTGTGATAGCTACTGCAACAATGATAATAAGAGTGTTTTGCATTTATATTACATAAAAAAAGTATAATTATTATAATTGCGTAACAGTGAAAATATATAATACATGATAATAGTGAGAACTTTTTTAAATTCCAAAACTTAATGAAAAATAATGATAGTAAAGCGATTCTCGGAGGAGAAAAGTCATGTTCAAAAGTTATTTGATTACTTTTCACAATGACAAAGAGTAACTTTACTTGGTTTTACCATAGAGAAAATATTTGTTTGCATTGAACTTTCTGATTTGGGAAAAAGGCCTGGTTATATTTCATGACAAAATTATTTGCTTGATTTTGGTTAGTGTTTCTAATTTGATGTTTTTGATATAAAATTTATTTATTACCTTTAAAAACTGTGTTTTTCAAATTTAATAGAGATTTGTATTAATTTAATGTTCATTGTTTAATTGATTTATGTTCATTTTTTAATAATACAAAAGTAACATGTTTTAACAAAAATAATTTCCCAGCACAATTTCAATCTGGCTTTCAACAACTGTTGTCATCAAAGAAAAGTCGAAAAGTATGGGAAGAAAACTTTACAAAAATGTACATCACACCTCTGCTCCAGGTAGGGTTAAAATAAATAATAATAATAATTTTTAATGATAAAAATATAATAATGATGTTAATGATGATGATTATAAGGACAGTAATGGTGGTTATAAGCTCAATTCCAATTAATAATAAAAATATCTTCTGTTGAAAATAATCGGTAGGGACTTGATGAAATGATTGACCTATCAAACCAGACTCTGATTGCTGACAAACGTCTCAGCGATGATCCTCTGATGCGACTGCTGCACACAGCAAACGCTGTGAAGCCTGAAGACCTTGGTAAGCTGGTGGAGACATCACACGTATGGCAGTACCGTAGTCGTATCACCATTCAGTGCATCCATCATGCTTTGGCAAATGAAGAAGATGGTGCTTCACTGCAAGTCTTAAGACTATTTATGGAAAAGGTTACTATACACTTTTATTTCTATGTGAAATATGAGATACATTGCCAGAGAATTGCCACTGAATTTTTAAAATGGTGTTATTTTCTTCTTTGTTTACCAACTATATATCACTATATAGCATCTTGCACTTCTTGAGTTGATTGGCTAGTTTGCCAATGACATTCATTGGTTTGAATTAATTCTCCGATATTGTCAGTGTCTCTACTGTACACTTATAAGGGTGTATTACATATGGCCTTATATGCATAAAAAAAAAAGATGAAACGGTTAATTTTTTGGAAAAAATAAATGAAAATGTATAGGCCTGTGGCACTATTGCTTTTGGCGCCTATCTTTATCATTCTTTGCACAGCAATAAATTTGAAAGGTTGTGTTGTCAGTAATTTAGTAGATAAAACACTGTAATTTTTAAATTCTTATAGAGCTAGTGTATTTTATTGTGTGTTGTATTACTGTTTCTGCATAGGAGAAGCATCTCAGAGTTGTGCGACATTTGCCTGACATTATCCGACTTCAGCGTCTCCTAATCAACAAATACAACAGGCACATTGACTCTGCAGAAGCCATCAACTTGAACATTTCAAGATTTTTGGATCAAGTACACGGTAATCACAGCTACCACAGTCACATGAAAGCATCTTCAGCATTATAAAAATCCAAAACAAATTTTCCAAAAAATATATTTCAATAATAAATTGATTTAGTATATGGTAAAGGTTGAATGAGTACATGTAAGTGCCAATTCAACATCATGATCATGATGCAATTATCAAAATCTTAAACATGATTATTGTCATCATCGTCATCAAAATCATAGATCATCATAATTACTGTCATATTGTCATCATGCAGTAGTGATCATTAGATGTTATGTAGTGTACATATGTAAATGAGCACTGCAGTATATAAAAAAATGTTAATCATCAAATAAATCAAATTGGCAATTTATTCCAATATATTTCAGTGAATTAAAGGTCATACCGTAAATAAACTTAAAAGCATATATGGTTGAAACTTTCAAGGTTTAAAATTGTATACAAATATATTTTTTTGGTAATGGTATCTGGGGCGCTGTACAATAAATCATGTGATTTGTTTTCACCTGACATTTCAGCTTCAGAGAAGGAGGAGTTTAAGAGATTGATTGACATATTTATTGATGTATGGAATTCTGTCAAACTGGATGTCGAATTAACAGGTAGTGTATATATTTATTAATGACATTTAAAGTGTTCATTCTTTTTTATTCCATTAGGATGTGAGATTTGTGAGATGCCAGTTTGATTTCAATACCGCAATACAAAAAAGAACTATTATTGTTCATTAAAAAAACTGTTATCCAAAATTTAATAAAGATTTTAGTACAACATTTAAGATTTAAAAACAGAAAAATCATACTTATCATAAATCTTTAATAAGCGCCGCTCTAAAATATATAGTAAGCACCACATTGAAGTCTCAAAAAATGTTATAAATGTCACAGCACTTATAAAAGGATTTACGGTACAGCACAAAAATGTAAGAGGAGCATAGTTCAGTTTTGGAGCTGTTGGTAACCACTATGTGTGCACTGAATCGTGGCAATTCTTCTAGAACTTCGGTGGCTGGTTTAATTCTCTTCACTGCTCTCCTTATGTATTAGCTGGAGAACAAGTTTACAATTTTAGCATGTAAAAGTTTTTAACCATAATGAACACAATTTAATATAAATGTTGATTTAAAAATTTCAGTGAAGTTGCCTATCCCAAAAGAGTGTTGTTCAGAGGTCATGTCATATGAAAGTAACATAGCAATGTTGCTACCAACGAGGCGAGAATCTGGTCTGTGTTCTACTGGTCTTGTTGACTTTCTCATCTTTACACAAAACGAATTTCTGGAAAGATACCATAGTATCCAAGAGTTACAGATGAGGTAATAGTTGTTAAGAATATTTAAAATTATTTTATAGTCTGTACAATATAATGATAAAATTTCAACATATATACAAATTGTCTATTTCATGAATACTTTACCTGGATAAACTGACTAATTGATAATTAGATTATGAATATAGAACTGCAAGGCTTTCACAGGGCACCAAATCTTGTCTTCCCACACCGAAGATCGCAAGGAAATGGTGGGAATGAAGGCAGAAGGAGGAGAATGCGCCAAAGCATCTTCAATAGAAAGTCAGCCCTGTAAATGAGCCGAACACAATCTCTCTCAAATTTAATTTGGCCCTGTTCCAGAGAAATAGCATGAATCTTGCCACAACGAAGTGCGGCAACCAAAAAAAGCTTTTTTGAGCAACAGATTAGCCAAGGTGGTAGATCCAAGTGGTAAAACGTGCGTCGGAGATCGACTATTGAACATACATTGTAACAGTTGTGACTCCGCACCAAGGAAGAAATATTCAATCCATCCGGGAACAGCTCCCAGCCCAGACCAATATTCTGTAATCAAGTTCAGAAGAAGCAGCAAGGGCAAGAATTTGTACGCCTAAAACCCGTCTTATGGTGGACAGGGCATCTATGGCCCACGATGTTGGTTAATTCAAACATTGGAAGCTGAGTGTTTGAGCTTGTTGCAAACAGGTCAAGGTTGGGATGCCCAAACATTTTGAAAATAATGTTGGGCCACAGTCGGATGAAGCCTGGATTCAGTAGGTTAGAGGGGAGGTAACTGATATCAAGACAGCGCATCGGCAAGGAATGTGCAGCGCTTGAAAATGGATACATCGGCTTAGACACCACAGGAGGCGCCACGTATGGCAATAGCGTCAGTGAGTGGGTGCCGTCCTGATTGTTGATGTAGGAAATCACAGTTGAACTTTTGGATTGAACTGCCCAGCTTTTTTTTTACAGAAGGTAATAAAAAGAAAAACCTGATATCGATGCCCCCAGAGATCAAGAAACTGCTGAGAGTTCCAAAACATTTGTGTGGCTGGTGCTTTCTTCCAGCGGTCAGTCCCCTACAATGCGCTTCCTGAGCTAGCAACCACGCCGACCAGATAGGAAGGCCTCACCCCGAAAAGCGAATGCCCGGTTGAGGGTTAGGGGAAGCTTCCCGTCGTGAAAAACATTCCTTTAAAGCCACCACTGGAGGTATGTGTTGACAAATGTGTTCATGGGAATCTGAGCTGAAAAGTCTCGAGAACAGGGTGTATGTGGAGCCAGCAATACGAAACAAGTCTACAAACTTCACATGATAACCCAACATTTGTAAAGAAGCTGTGTGATTGCTATCTGGTACTTGCAAAATTGGACCCAGGGAGAGTTATGCCACTGAGCGAACAAGACAGATATAGGGGAATAAGAACCAATTTTTCTCGGTTTATAACAAATCATATGGTTCCTGTCATGTTGATGACAGTGCTTAGATGATTCAACAGTAGCAGAGATGATTATCAACAATAGACCCAAAGGGAGCTCCTTATTCGTAAACCGCTGAATTAGAAAGACGGTTCGAATGTTGGGAATTGTTCTATTATATTCAAAGTGGGGTTCCGTTTTGGGAAAAAAGGCAATTAGCCAGTTTATCCATTTAAATTCACTTATAGACTACCAACATCACGATAGATTTGTGTAATTTTAACTACAAGGAAACATTCAAATACTTCTGACGTCTGAAGAAGTTTACTATATTTATAATAACGGCTCACCATGATAATTATTATGACGATATTGTTTTTCAGCAAAGTCAAAGTTGATCCATCTGACCTGCTAATGTCACACCTAATTGCGTATGACCCGGACCGTGACCTGCTTCCACTCATTCTATCCCAGTGCCAATACATTGTAAGACCAATGGCGGAAAATAAAATTGAATACAACCTGCAAGGTTTAGAGCTGCAACTCATTGAGAGGTTCGTCAGGGGGCGTGCATTTATTGATCGCAAATTTGATCAATTATTTTTCCGACAAGACGTCAGGAATGCTTCTATATTTGAAAGTCTGAGAGACAAGATACCACAGGTAAGTAGATACTACCAACATTTTGATAATATTGTTAAGTACAGTATTTTTCTGGGGATTGATAGACTTTTCAGCTAAACCCGACCCTGTGATATTGTTAAGTTTCCACAAAAGTATAATATAAACTTATGTGAACAAGACAACTCATTCATTTGTGGGACAAGTACATACTGTACTGTTCTATTTAGTAAGTAGAAGTGGTTGGTGCAGTGGGAACGGTTTGGTTTCCCAACCTCAAGGTCGGGGTTTCAATCCCCTCGCTGAGCATTTCGCTTGTGTCCTTGGGCAAGGCACTTTATCTACATTGCTTCTCTCCACCCAGGAGTATAAATAGGTACCTTGTAGGGTGAATGCGCTGATGTAGCTGCTGCAACTTTATGGAACAGTTTGTGTTCCATAGGCGTCTAATCCAACGACCGGGTGTAGTAATGTGAAGCGCTTAGAGGCCTTGTTGGCATTATGCGCTATATAAATATAACATATTATTATTATTATTTGTAGCTCTATTTTGTTGGTTAGTAGTTGAGTTGATCATGGAACTATAATAATAATTTGTTTAAATTGAAACTCCAGAAAAGTCCATTATTTTGAAAAGTGCTAAATGCTGGGTAAAAAATATGGAATATGAAGAAGTTACCTAAAGCCAAGGAAATAAAAAAAAAGAATTATATAAAATACAACATCATATTCCTTCTTTTGTTAGGTTGAGTTGCCGACAGCTGTGCAAAGTAGTATTGTAGCCGACCTTAAATCCTTCCAGGATCTTTGCAAATCTTTAGCATCACTTGATATCGCTATTGGATTCTTGGCAAACTACAAGTCAGAGGGAGACATGCTGATAAAGAAATACTTGCAAGATAAACTTGCCATGCCCTTGGAGAAAGGACTTTGTAGTTCAACAGTAAGAAATATATTTATATAATCTTTGTATGACACTTGAAGCAAACTCTCTAGGTTGTTTTCAATAGAGAAGCATAATTTTTTTTTTCCATTTGAGTAATTATTTTTATTTCATATAAAAATTGTATAACTTTAAGAGTAGTATTGTGATTTTCTAACTTTTTCTTGCAGGCATCACAGCAATGTCGTCTGAAGCATGTTTTGGCACTTTGGCAGGTTCTTGCTGTAGAGAAAGCTCTTCGACTTGCCAACGATGAACGGGTAATTTCATACTTTATAAAAGATTTAGTAAAAAATCCAACAAATAACACCTGAATTTTTATACTTATACCTTTGCCAGTCATGTAAAAATAAAGCATCCTCGTTTTTACTGTTTTCAGGATCCATTTGATGGAATTGAAGAAGAATATCGAAAGGAGTTGGACCAGGAGCAAAAGAAAGATCTTGTTGCAAAATTACGATTCATCAAAGTGGATCTACTGTGTGCAGAGCTTTATGAATATATTGTACTGAATCTTGGACGCCATTCTACCAACACAGATGAAGACAGGACTAAGTGGCCGTAAGTATTTGAAAAAATACTGAAACTAAATTTTGCAGCTACCTAGACTCAACCGAATGGTACTGTTAAGGGAGTGTTTTAACCACTCCTTTGAGGTCCAGATCCTTTGAGGGCCAGAAGTCTTTCAGTCTGTTCCTTGCCTATCATAGATGTTGTAGATTGTTTATACATTTTTGTTGAAACTAACAGCAAAAGAAAATGTAAAATTTCATTAAATTAAATTTCAATTAAAAATTGTCATGAAAACGTTCGTGAAACAAGGATAATCGAACAAATAGCATAGATTATGAAGATACTGTTATTATTTTTACGCAACAAAAAAAAAAAAAAGAAAGCCGGCAGAAAAGTAAGTCAAGATATATCTAAGGGAAAGTCCCTGTAGAAAATTATGCACTTTTATATGGAAAGCTAAAGTCTGTTTGTAAGATAGGTTCAGACCAGGTGCCATCAATACTGGATGCATCACTTATGTTTGATTTGCAGATTGATTCATGAATACTTACCTGGATGAACTGACTAATACATATTTTCTTGTAGCTATATCGCTAAATGTAAATATGCTGTAGTCAGTATATCCGTGTATGTCACTCTAATACCCCTTTTACACTGCAAGCAAAATTCCAGACATAACCCGGGATTTTCCAATACCTGGGTTAAAATATCCCAAGTTGTGGTTAGTGTAAACGTCAAAAAGTCCGTCTTGGGTTGCCAAACATTCCAGGATGGACGTGTGGGCCACATTTTGCGTAGGACAATCTGGGTGCATTCCGGAGTCACCAGTGTAAACAGCACCGAATTTGATTCCGGAATTAGGCCTTACCTGGCGCCTAACTCAGCTGTGGTCAGGTAGGCCTAAACTTTGCTAACAATGGGCTAGGCCTATAGACACTATTCAAATTAAACCCTCAATGCTCCGTTATAGACTTGATATTGAAATCTGAATTATTCGCATAATTTAAAAACAACATGCAGCTACATTGCTTCAATTGACAATAATTTGTCAGCGAACAAAAATTGAGGGCGGTATTAGAACCCGAGTTCGTTGACGGTATAAATGGGAAATTCAACTAGGATCACTCCGGAATTAACACAGGTTTATTCTGTTCTTGGCAGTGTAGAAGGGGTAATAGACTACAACATCACTGCTGAATTGTATATTATTCAACTTTAAATTTTAATCTTCATTACCAGGTTAAATTCTTTTTGACTTGTTTGCCATTTACTGTGTTTCAATTTTTAGAAAGGCTATAATTATATTATTCTGTATTCTCTTTTTTGTCACACTATTTTTGTTGATTGAAAGAAAAAACATCTTTCTTTACAGGATATTGGACACACTAGATGCACATTATACCAGTAAATATGAAAATAGTGAGATTCCTGGCCTGGGTGAGTTCCCAGGCACGCTATTATTGAGTCAAGCTGTCGAAACTTGGAAGGCCATTGCACAGTTTCACTGCAGACAGTCTGTGCAAGGCTAATCTTGTACCAAAGACAACTCACAACAAGTTTGCACAACAATTTCATCTGACTGAATAAAATATATATGTATGCATTGGATATATACTGTCAGATGATGTAAACAGACAACAGTTTCATAAGAGATAATGATGCAAAAATCTTGATCTAATTAGATTGGACCAACATATTCAGTATTTCAAATTTCAATACTGTATTTTTCAATTTTTATTAGGCTTAGTTATTGGTTTAAAAGAAAATTAATTCATCATTACAGCTGGTAGAGGGTGCCATGCCACATAAAACACCTAGTTGATTTAGTGGCTGATAAAGGTTTTTATTGAGAGTAAATTGAAAATTAACATATATACATTAAAAAAGAATTTACTAATCAAAAAAATGATTGTAATTGATAAATGCTCTCTACAGATTACAAGTAACATTCTTGGCTATGCATATAATTGTAATCAAATATATAATCTAACAATTGACATTTTTTTTTAGATATTATTTTTAAATTTTGATGTTAATCAGTGTATATACGAAAAAATGAATTGCTTATAGTTATTATAATTGACTTGAAAATTACTTAGATTTTATGTCAGTACAACAATATTGAACTGAGCTTTATTTACTTTCGTTGATTATTTTTAAAATGCAAAATACATATATATTCTAACAATTGACATTTTGTAATGATTTGTTAATCAGTGTAAATACGAGAAAATGAATCGCTTATAGTTATTACTTACGTTGAAAATGACTTTTTATGTCAGTACAACAATAATGAACTTGTTGATTATTTTTTAAATGCCAAATACATTTTTAATAGTAATTATGCAGTATTTGTATTAATTTTAACACAGCAATCTTTATTTTCTTCAAGTGCTGTATATATAAATAACACATTTGATTATTTTTTAAATGCCAAATACATTTTTAATAGTAATTATGCAGTAGTTGTAGTAATTTTAACACAGCAATCTTTATTTTCTTCAAGTGCTGTATATATAAATAACACATTTGATTAAATTGAAGTAGGCGTAATCAAAAAGTCATGCCTTATGAAGGCAAAGTGGACACGAAACATGTACTGTACTTGTTAATAAAGTTTAATGAAACATATTAATTACACAACTAATCTAGGAAAAGCATGACTTGCAAACATCACAAAAGCAATTTAACTGTTAATTATAAATAAAACAATGTACACAGAAAAAAAGACCATAATCAAGGCGGTTCAATTATAAAAATATGGTAAGATTCTGTATTTAGTAATTTAGTGACTTAATTTTAGTTAAATTATACTACTGGTTAATTTTCCAGTATATTATACTGTATATGTTTTATATACATTTGTGATTTGTCTTTCTGGATCTTTACTCATGTTTTATTAAAGTCTTTCTACATTTTATTTAAGTTACATTTACTCAAGTTCGTATAATATTACCTCTATTCAAATTATGCATATTTTTATGCAGACTATATATGTCAAACTTATTTTACAGGTTTATGTCTAAAACCTTAGTCGAGATTTTATCGCATATGCATGTCATCGTATTTGGACATAAAATATATAATACTGTACTGTATATTGATGCTTTAAATGAAGATTTTAAAGATGATTCCGAGAAGTCATCACCGCACCAGTTCAAATTTTTATTAAGTAATACAATATTAGAGATTGATTAAGTAATACAATATTAGAGATTGCTAGATATAATTAATAAATGAATTACGGGAGACAGTCTATTTTATCATTATTTGTCTAATATTGAATAAAGCAAAATAGAAAGAATAGTATACCATAACAAGCACTGTTCCAATTTTCTATTGTTTGTGTAAACAGTTTTCTTACTGTAACAGCAATTTCCTTTTACAACGCATTTATGAAGTTATTTATTTATTTTATTTTTATTTATTAAGTTATTTTGTTTATTTATAAAGTTTATTGGTTCTTACACCAAATGTTAGTACCTTATGTATTTTCAAATTTTTATTTATGTGCACATTATGATCCCTAATGAAAAAAGGTAATACAGTAATAATAAGATGCAAGCAAAGATAGGCAGGTTTCAAACCAATGCCCTCGAAAACTTAATCCAATGCTGCACAACCTTGCATTACGTACCTGATTATTCTACCTATCTGATAAGTATCAGTTTCGGTGACATCACTATTCAAGATGCCGTCACCAAACCTAATTAGGGGATTCTGATCAGATGATTGATGACTGGTGCTGTCACCAGTATAGAAGTGTATCAGCATTTTATTTGTCACCGAAACTGACCACTTAGGTGGTAGAATCAGCTGCCATTATACCTGTCTCTTATACACATCTAGATGTGTATAAGAGACAGATATTGTAAACAAACACATAAATTATTTAAACTGATAAACATCTCGTTCATATCGCTATTAATCACTGTTATTAACAGGGCCATAGTTCAGAGTATTCTCCGAGAGTCTTGGTATTATCGTGATTATTTTTTATTTATAAAAAGTTGAAAAGCTGGACAATTCGGTGTTTGGGCGAGACAGCGGGACACGACTCTCAAAAGCGGGACAATCCCGCCGAAAGCGGGACAGTTGGAATCTATGTATTATTCTTATTATTATTACTATTACTATTATTATTACTATTATTATTACTATTATTATTATTATTATTATTATTAGGTCTATCATTTATTGGAAATATTTCAAATGCTAGGTTTATGGGCCTAATCAAATAATAATTTCACGAATTAAATATATGTTAAAAATACCTAAAATTATTAAAATAATGGAAATTTTGGAGTTAAAGTTTGCAAATTTTAGTAAAAATATATTATTTTAATTATTTTTATTGTCACTATGTGAACGAATACAGTATTACTATTATCATCTTTTAATGTCATAAAGTACAATTATTGGGAATAAAATATTGGTGGCTACTGTCTTTTAAAATTGCGTGCTACCCCACCTCCTTCCTTTCATAACATTTAGGAATACATATACAATAATTGTTTTGTTTGTCGTTAATACGGAAATGAGACACGCTATCAGTAAAGTCTAAAGTTGTGGTTCAGTCCATTATTGTTAGGGATACCATTTTCTTTAATACATACCAAAATGTCTGTTTTCATTGAAATGCATAGGAGTTAATTGATTTATCGATATTGTATTTACTCGAAAGTACGATTTTTAAAAATAAAAAAGTATTATTAACTCTATGAGTTATATTTAGCTTAATGTAAGCCCGATTAAAGATCATACCATTTTGTTTTGGTTAGGGAATTTCCAATATGCTAATAAGGTGGAAAAACCCACAACTTGGGTAAAACCCAGATCATGGGAGAATTTCATCGTACTACCTACTTGAGAGGAAGTAAATTCTGTTTCCTTTTAGCAAATTTCAATCGAGTTCGATAGCGAAAACCCACTTAATCTCATCAAGTTGGAAGCTTATAAGAAAACGTTTTTGTTGTCATCTTTCAAATCAAATGAGAGAAGTATCAAAACACTGAAGGCCAGCTAGCTAGCCTCTGTCTGGCTGAAGTGCGAGGTCGGAGGAGGATTTGGCAAGCGTGGTGTGATCGTCAATTTCAGGTAATAAACATTAAGCACATAGGTAACACATGTGGTTTTGCCTCCAGCTTGACTGGGTAGAGTAAGTTGGGTGCTAAGAGCATATTGCCTGTTGCCTAGGTTAGTAGTAGCTTATTTTATCGTTGTGCATTAGAGACAATACAAAACAAAGCCAAGCGTATTATAATAAAAAAGGTTTATCATGTGGTGTATTGTATTGTACCGCATAAATATAACCTCGAAGATGCCCAATGCCAATGGGCTTATTTATCTCGTGAAGAAGCCCCATCTTTAATTGAAGCCCTCTTGTTTGCAAAAGTAGCCTTGAAAAAAAAAGCCCATCTCATTGGCTTCTTTTCGAGATACAGTTCTTTATACATCCTTACACTGTGGAATTTCAAATAAACCAATCAGAATGAGACGACTTTATTCTGGAAATTCCAGATTTTAGAGAAATATGAATAATAGATAAAATATGTCTAATTAATTAATGCCAGGGAGATATCAGCCAGTGTCAGACGAGGCTTTTTACCTTGTTTCGCAAACTTGTTTTTTAAAGATTGTCAGAGGAGGGCGGGGAAACAAAATTGTTTTCTTATTAAGCAAAATGATTTTGCCAAAACCATCTAGGTGGAGGAGAAAATAAAAATAATTTTAATAATAAATTACCTTTGTATATAATGAGATTGATGGTGCTTTATTACTCCACCCTCACCTTAACTTAACCTCAACTCCAGTCTTGCAGTGTTATTGTTAAGGTTAGGTTAGGGTGGAGTACGAAAGTGCATTAGCGCCAGATTGACAAATGCTTTAAATTTATATAATAAAGGCGAAAGGATCAGAATGAAAAAAGATCTTAATTTTTGGCAATTTTGTGGAGCGGAGGGCATACAGTAATAAAAATAAATACAACATTTTATTTTTATATGAAATTTCAATTTTTTTTTGCGGATGGTTTGCTAATTGGCCAAAAGGTTTAGTCTATTCAGAATCACCATTTTTGGCAGAGGGTTTGCTATAAACAAGGTATAAAAACATGCAACTTAATTTTCTTTATTCTCTTTTAAAGTATTTTTATATATGGAAAAGATGATTATATTTATTTATTTGATTTCAATTGAGATTTAGATCCTCCATTTATGAAATTCTCTCCCTTGGCCCCTCTATTTCAAATTTCTGGGTCCACCACTTAGCCTAGTACCACCATTGCCAAATATTTGTGGTGTCAGCATTTTTTAGTCCCTCCGGTCTGTAATACTGAATACTGAAATAATTGGTCAAAGGTCATATTTATATAGCGCCTCCAACAGAAAAAAAACTGTCTCAATGTGCTTTTACTGAAAGCCACAAGAAAACAAAAATTAATTAAATGAACAGCCCGGGGAGCTCACTTGCATACCAACCAAACGGGGGTTTGCGCTACCTGTTTTACTGAAAATTCTTATGGACTTGAACTACCATATACCAAAATCGCACTGTGCTCTAAAAGACGACAGGAAAAAGGCCACTCATTTGTGCAACAGAGGGTACAATATTGACTGGTTCCCGATAGCAAAAAGTGTTCCGTCCGGTCGTCATCTCGTGGCTGGAGCAAAGGTTGGCTTAGCAAGGGGCTTACCGGCTTAGCGCCCAGTTCCAGCTAGCATCGTGCGGAAAATCGTGGCACTTTGAGACAGGATAGGGCAGGGATTTTAACTACCAATTTCACCCCGGTTATTTCCAACACTTGTGCTACAAAGACCTCGCAAGTGTACCCTATAAATGCTGCAACTACCCCCATATTTCCCACACTTGTGCTACCAAGTCCTCGAAAATATACCCTGTAAATGTGGCACCACCCCGTATAGAAATTAAAGAGTGAGCCTCCCTGGAACAGGTACAAACGCAAAGGTGGTGGTGGCCTTCCCGATTTGAGATAGCAACTACTGTGTACATAAAAATTACCTCGGTGTCAGTTTGCTGGGCTCACATAGCTTCCACCGAGGATAAGCTTACAGCTCCCGTACCATGCACTGCTAAGTTGGCGGCGCAACCTCAAGTAAGGAGGTGCGACTCAGGGTGAAAATACTTAAATACTGAAATTTTAACTAATAATTACAAATTTGCAAATTAACTAATTGAAAATTTTTTATAAAGAGCAATTTGAATCATAGAGTAAGAGAGTCCAGATTTTCCCAGTGCATCTTCTTCGCCCAGGTTCAGAGGTGTAGGCTGGTTTCATCCGAGGATGGGTTGGTGGGGGTCTGCGAAAATTAAGAATCCGGAATTGGGGGGTGCGAAAAATTGAGAATGCAGAACTAAATATCTACTAATTGTTTATGGTATAATCTCACTATAATTATTAACATCACATTTGATTTGTGTCGTCTCTTTGGGGGATTGTTTAGATAATTTAGGAGAATACTGTATGTGGCAACTGAGCCAATATATTTAAATGGAGAAAATTTTGAGTACAGTTCAGTAAAGTTAACTGACAGACATGTAAAGATCCTAGAGAATGGCATGGTACATAATTGGTCTTACAAATTATAAACTGAAGCAGTTAGTATTTATTAACTGCAGCCATGATAGTTTTTACTAACAATTCAAAGCCCATAACCATAATCTGTTTATTTTTTTATTTTTTTTTAAATTTCAATTCAAAGCCCATAACCATAATCTGTTTATTTTTTTATTTTTTTTTTAAATTTCAACCTGGAAGAGTTCAAAAGAAGTGGAGCTCTAGCAGCCACACTGGCAAGCTAGTGAGTTCAATAAACCCCCAATTTATTAATAACCACAAACACAGCATTGGTCAAATATACCAGTACCATGTGTCCTAGACAGTCCCCTGTGTATACTAAATTCCAAGTAATTATGCATTTATTAATTTACATAGGTAATAATTATACCACAGGAATGTTTTTCTTATAATTGTTAACAAGTGTTCCCTAATAATACAGTAAAGGAGCATTCCACAGTATTTGGTCTGTGAGAGTCTATTTCATGGATACTTACTTACCTGGATAACCTGACTAATTGCCATTGTTCCCAAAACGGAACACCCCTTCGAAAAAAATAGAACAGTCCGACCTAGGGTGCCATGTACAAACCGTCTCCCTAACAATCGTCCTCATTCCCTATTCCACGTTGTTTGTTGAAGGACCTCCTTTGTGCTGTAGTTGCCTAAATTGCTTTGACCATGTGTCTCAAATTGTGTTCTATTATTGATATAAATTTTGGCTAATTCTGAAAGTAGATATCAAAGTTAGTTAAAAAAACTCATTCATTTTTGTGATGGATATTTTTTAGTCAATTGATATTGAATATTAAAAATGTATATTTGGCATTACAGATGGGACATTTAAAAATGCTAAATATTTCTTGAACAGTTAATCTGATAACATTTTTGTGTAACATTTGAGGAGGTTTCTTTACACTGTAAAGTCATGCTATGAAAAACTTAGTATTCAATTTCCTCCTACTATAGACGATGTTTTATCAACCCATTTATTTTGTGTTTAACCTACTAAAATATAATACTGTATTTCGAAAATAAATTGTTACAGACGAGACAGTTTTGTTACAGGCAGGACACCTCAGAATACCATAATAAAAGTTTTTTTGCTCTGCATTTGGGTAAAGAAAGGCAGTGAAGCAAGTAAAATTGCTTGCATTTGATTTTAGTGTATAGACTACTATTACTCAATAAACAATGAAAAAACAAAAATGAACAGTACAGGAACAAATATAAAGTTTTTTACAAAGTTTCTATAATGTTATGAACACTCGGTTATTAAAATGTTTTAGTTTCATGTTTTAGTTTCAGTGTACAATTTGTTAAGTGTAGATGCAATAGTTAAAGAAAGAAACGACAACTTTGTTCTGACAGATTATATTAATGATAAAGCTTTTTATAAGTTTTTTTATATCCTTAAATATTAGTTAAAAAGTAAAACACAAAATTACTACACAAAATATGATGCTCATTTATTTGCATGTTGTTTTATGTGTCATTAAATTTTTAGTTTAAAGTCTACATAAATATAATGTAAATTAATAATTTGTAAATGAAGTTTTTATGATGATGTAATATTTTTAGAACATTATTTATTTTGTGCTTGAAAGATTGATTTATATTTAGAATTGAAAATTAAATGTTGTATTGATGTCAGATAATAATTTTTATCCCTTTTTATATTGGTATCAAAGGGTATTCATAAATTGAAAAATTTGTGAACTAGATTATTAAGTGTCTACAGTATTTGTGTACCATTGTATTTTGTCAATGTTTGCATGCCTTTTTACAAGGCGAAATGAATGATCAAAGACAGTCGATATGCCTGGCTGTTACATAATTTGATGGGTAAAGTAATGAGGGTTGATGCTGAATATGCCGTGCATGGGAATTGGGTTATTCAATCAGAGGCAAGTCGTAAAATGGATTTTTTACTGTATTAACATTTCATGTGTCTTCTAGCTAGCTAAGAGACACCTCAACAGAAATTGTTCTCATCTCCAGTTAGTATATATATGTAGAAATGACTTCTACAGTAAACTTCACCAAGGCTATGTTTTTCATACTTTTCAATATTATATTCTACTTAACAGAATAGCACCAAACAGTACACGAAAGAATTATAGCTATAATCCATGACTGTACACCTTGATTAGGCAACCATCATCAATTTTAATCAGCTAAGATAACATTAACATTTGTTTTTCTTCTAATACTTTATTGGGTGCATACAATAGTATGTTGGAGGGTGGGGTGGGAAGGGTGTCCTCAAGTAGCTGTTGAGAACAGTTATGTTAATGCTGATTGTGGAGTATCAAAGTGTGTTTTTCAGGTCTGAAATGAAAATTACTTAACATAAACATGCTATGTTTTTTTTTTTTTTAGTATATCAATGCCCATACAACATGGCTCCATGGAATAAAAATAACTGTATAAAAAAAGGTTGTCAGAGGAAGACAAAAAATAAGAAGCAGAAATATTGTGACCAGTGTTTTCAAGAGTTAAAGACACAAGGAGCTCGTAAAGATGAAAACAAAGAAGAGGTTAAATGCCTAGGATGCAATAAGCAAATCCCAATAGTATCTAAGTTCTGCAACCACTGTGGACAACGTGTTGGTAGTCAGCACAATGATCCAGCATTTTCAGGTACTGTATGTAAGCCATTTTAAAAATGTATGTATTTATTGTATTTCCTTTTATTTATTTATAGATACTGTGATTGATGGAATTCATGTACTCTTGTATCATATTCGGCAAAAAAATTCTAAATGTAACAATTTTTTGTAAATTTATGAATTCTCTAAACTAGACGCACTGTTCCCGAAATGCCCTGTGGCAAGAATTTGTAGTTCTAAAGTTATACCGATTTATATAGCGCGAGGTTAGCAGTTACTGTTTTGAAGAAACGGCGATAAAACTGATGTTTATAACGCCCAGTCGCTGGCAGTGCGCTCAGCGTGTAGCTCACTCACATCTGTTTTGTCTGTTCGATACTTCCTTAACAACGGAGGTGTTACCATTGACCGATTGAAATGAAATTTCGCTGAAACATTTTACATAATGTATTTTATAACTGTACCAAGTTTCATGTACTTACATTCAATAATACATGTGATATTACGGATTCAAATGTGATGGTCGTTGTTACTGTAAACAACCAGAAATCGAACACTGCGACCTTGAAACCAGTGCGTTAAATTATTACAGAACGCGTTTTATTCGTCGTCAACTTTATCAAGTCTGTGTTATACAGTATAGCCCATTTTGCATGTACCTGTCTACCGAACTTTCTTTTTCTTGTGTAAAAGGAACAGTGTTATTGTTTTATAATTATTACATGTTCATATAGCATTAAAATGGTAAGGAATAAAACAGCAGTAAACAAGTAACTTCGAACTTCGATGAAAACATGTAACGCGCACTACTACCTTGCCGACGCTTCCATCGAAAACCCAAGCGACGCGGTCTTAGACACGCCCCAAAAATAGTCAGCTGACTGGATTAGACCAATCAGCATGCGTGTTTCCGTTTGTTGCTAGGCCGCTTCCGAATTGTTTACAGTAACAAAACGACTGTTTTGATTGGTTAAACAATTTGTGAGGATGAACTGACCAATCAAAATTGTAACTGACATTCTAAGCTTTCCAACGATATCCAACTTGACACGAGTTTGACCCCGGAACACGATTGAAAAAACAGTAATTTAGTGAATATTTTAAACGATGATTTGCCTTCGTTTTTCATACTTCCGGGTTCGAGTATCTAACTAAAATCACGTTTTACAGTATTTTTGGTACTTGAATGTGAAAAATATTATTTGAATCCTATTCTTAGATACTTAATATGCATGTTTTTAATGAAACACCAAAATGAGCAAATTTGACCTTTGAAAAACTTCAGCTACCCGTATTTCTCGACTAAGACGTCAGTGGGAGCTGTAATTTGTATGGCAAGGAGATTGTGCAACCCTTAATTCGTTTTAAGGGAATTTACGCCTAGAACCTTGTAGTTATTAATATTTTGGTTATAATAGAAAATATCCATTTTCATTCATTCAATGTAGTTAGCATGCATACGTCATAAGCTAGATAACGTCACCTTTTCCTGGTAAGGCAAACTTTCCCAGTGTGCTTTTTTCATGGATAAACAAACACCACTGCTTTGCATATGGATGCCTTGCCTAGCTAGGGCTACAAGAGCCGCATTGTTAGCATTTTATAATACTTAAACTAGAAATTGCAAGTGAAGTGCTGCGAAGTAAAACTGCATAAAATCTTCTTCGAACAAAATTATATATGCGAGTCAAGTGAAAATAATGAATAATAAAAATATAACAAATAATATAAGACACGACCCATTGTCTATATTAGAACAGCGTTGGTACCGTCAGGTACCGTGTACAATAGTGTTTTGCTGCAGTGACATCTCGCTGCTGGCGACTCGCTGCTGCTGGCGATGACTCGCTGCTAGCGAATCGATCTGCGCATGTGTATGAAATGGTATTTATTTCCGAAAACAGTATGCCAGTCTACAACAAGCGTCGCCTAAATGTAATAATTAGCACGTTGAAATAGGCTAGTAAATAAGTTTAACTGGGTTCGTAAATAATATTGGCCTCAAAATATTGTGGCTGAGACATGAGCCGATTAAACGTAGAAATAGGAAACCTAGAAATATAGTAAAAACACTGAATAGTACTCCAGAGTCGCGACATGCGGACGTTGGTACGAGTAAATTAGTCTACAAACGTCGCCTAAAGTAATTGATTTTACCAGGCAGAACGAAAGAAGGAAACTCCGATTTTCAGTTGTCTTAGGCGCAGGTTTTTTGACAAACAATGACCTTTCAGAGGTCAAATTGCTGTCAAGAATATGAATTGGCTGCTTCGCAGCAACAAGGTACCTCTGCAACTGAATTACTCTTAGTTATTTGTTTTTTTCTGATTTTAATTTATTTCTTTCGAAAGTGTACTTTCTATCACATATAATTGCACTGCCTAGTTAGGCCTGGGCCTAGGCCTTGTGTTATTGTTATGCCTCATCGTCCCCCTAGGCAGTACATCAGTAGCCCCCCCCCCCATACAGTACAGACGTTTGCTAGGCAACAGAACGTGATTGCACCTGCCTTCCCAGGTGTAATTACATTGGCATATTGTTAGCTAACCAGTTGTGTGTGTTTCTTTGTGAAAATGAGTACCGCGGCGTACTCATTTTCACAAAGCATTTGCATTTCCTCTTGGAAAGAGGGAACTTCGAAATAATTGTCTCCATATCTTCGCTAATTAAATTAATCACCGTAATTTAGCTTACACTATAAATGCAGGGAGCACTTAAAATGTACAATAATCATTTCACTACCCGACAAACCCCGATCTTTATTCATGCATTAGGCCTATATAATAGTTTCATCTTGCTGTACTGTGACTCCAACATCACTGGCGCATGGTAACAACCAACTGACTGCAGACCATTTCCATCACACATTACTCTCCATATAACACAGCACCCCCTAGTTCCGTCACCTCTGGATTATTGTTTAGTATCAATTATCTAGCACAAGTGACAAGACATTGTTCTAACTTGTGTATGGAAATTATAAAACCTACCTGTCTACCGTAAAACCTCGAATATAAGCACAAGTTGGCTTATTGTTGAAAAGAAGCCCATCTCAAATTTCTTTAGTTTGCAAAAGTAACTTGGAAAAGAAGCTGACACTGAACATGAATTTCAAACAATCAAAATAAATTTTTGGTTTACATGATTTATGCTAAATACGTTATTAAATACACTTCATGATACAGACTGATGGTACAGTGGCCCTATTTATTGTTTTATAGTAGTTATTAACATAATTTATAGCATACGGTTTAAAAAGAAGCCCCACCATCCCCCCCCCCCAACTTATTTACTTTATTATCTTGAAAAGAAGCCCATCCAAAAGTCGCAAAAAATAGAAACCTAGGACTTCTATTTGAGGTTTTAAGGTACAAGACTCTTAATGAGTTTATATAATGTCACACTTTTAATCTTTGAGAATAATTTTTTAAGTTAAATAGAAATATAGATTCCTTATTATTCCTAATTTAATATCTAGTTTTTGAATTCTCATTTCCTCATGCATTGACTTTATTTTGAGTTTGTTTTATAGTTTTACAAAGTTGTTGGTCTACAGGTGTTATACTGTAATAAATTACCCTTTCTTTCATGCAGAAGGACCAGTGTCACAGATTAAAAAGCCTCCTGAAGCAGATGTTGCTGCTTTAAACAAAGAAAAATTATCATCACAGCCCCAAGGGGGACACAATTCATCTTCAGCTACACAACCCGGACAAGGAACTTCTGGTGACCAACAAACAGTACTTCGTAACTCAATGATAAATGTAAATGTAGGAGCAAATGGAAGAAGTATTTCATCGTCAATTAGTGAAGAGTCTAAAAAGAACAATGTTGCAGGGCAATCAGTTTCCGAGAAAAATAGAGAAGTGGACAAAGACGATGACACTATACAATATGACAGTCCTGAGTACATGGACAAATATGGCAAGGAAAAGGAAGTACAAGTATGTACAGAAGCAACGATCATACTCAAAAGAGAATTGGATATTATCAATACTTTGCATCTAAAAAGTGGATATGAAGGAGGTGGAGACTCTGGTGCATCACTGACAATGGTCCATCAGAAAGAGTCACTTAACCGTACCAAACAGCCATACACTGGCAATGGTGGAAGTGGAGATTCTGCAAAATCTGGCAGTGATGCGCAACGAAGTGAGTTTAGAGAAAATTCTGCAACATCTAGACACACATCTTCTGAAAACATACCTACACCACCAACAGAGACAAAAGCAAAACCTGTTTTTGGCAATACTAATATGCCCATGTCTGGACCTGGTGTTGGATATCAACTCAGATCAAGAGGAACTGTTACAGATGATCATCCCCTTGCAAATACAAACAGTGATGAACATTCTCCAGAAGTGCAGGATCCTGAAGGTTCATCAGTAGATATAGTAAGAAATCATTGTCTTTTATTTTATTGTCAGTTAATGTTTCAATAGGTATCCCAATGAGAAAATTCAATTTAATTTTTTTGAATTTTGTAAACATTAGATCTACAGAACTCACTGCACTGATCATTTTCCAGTTCAAATTATTATAATCCAATACACCGTTCAAAAGTTATGGCCCTTTAAAGATGGTGAAAAAGGAGGCCCGAATGCGAAAGTGGGTCCTTTTTCCAGACTGATTTTGGAGCATTTTTGGAGGGCCATAACTTTAAAGTAGTGACATAAAATGTTTAATTTTCACAAAACCTCAAAATCTTGGACGCGATCGCCAAATTATTCCAAACGACAAATCAGTGTTCAGACGCGTTTTCTATTGTTCTACCAAAACGCGTCTGAAAACACTGTTTGAATAGCACATCGTTTGGACGCTTATATTCCGTTTTGGCCTATGCTCCTCTCCTTTAACTGGCCAATTGGATCACCGCAAAATGCGTCCAGACAACTCTCTAAAATGAATCATAATACGACTGACTGTGCGGCCCTATACCCAAGTACAGACTTGTTTACCTGCTAACAAACGTCTCTTTGTATGCCGCCTGTGTGTGCAAGAACTGACGTAAGTCCCTGGTCGGTGCTAAAAAATAGTCGGTTGGGTACTGGGACATCGTTCTGTAGGCCTAGTACTGTGAGACTATCGTAATATCAGTGATTTTACGAATCGATGAACAAATATAACGTTAAAGAATCCGATTTTTTTTAGTTACTTCCAATGTAGTCGCAGCGTGAGTCGCAGGCCACCATTAGTTTTAAGAAGCGCGATCACCATAGTGAAGCTGTGGTAACATCCAGTACAGCAACTGCTCTTCTTGCCATTGAAAGGGATCACGTGCTAAGACCCATGCCTTCGAAAACGTTGTCCATGATCAAATAGATGAAATTTTGCATTATACTACTTAAGCTAAATTATATTTGCATTTTATAAAACAACGTTCATTAATTGAATTTCCGTGAATTTTTCGTGCAAAACACTTTTTTTTTCCATAAAAACATGTAAGGCTAAACCATTGCCTACCCAGTAAAAGCTTTACTGACAACTTGCAATATTACTGTAATTTATTTATTTATTTATTCAACTGAACATACACTTTTGTTTCAGCGGCACACACAATTTTGGTGCGTTCAATGTATAAAAGAGAGAAAGAAAAACAACTAAAAATAAGTAATTGTCAAAAAAAAAATGTTATACTCCGTATCGCCCAGTACTCTACTTGTTTACACACATGGTTCTGGACCCCGCTCTTTCCACCCAAGGCTCGAGATCGCTGCAGTCAGTGAGCCACATGTATGTATAAGAAAGAATAGGATCTGCATAACACCATTTATTTGAAACGCCAGTATTTTTACGCACTCAAGTGGGCCAGTTGACCGGGCTGTTACTACAGTAGTAAACAATAGAAAATCGTTCAAACGATTCGCCGTTGTCCAGACGCAAGCCGTAATTCAAGCGTGTAGCAAATGAATATAGCAGGATAATTAGAATGGTTAATTTCTCAAACGCGTTCGTGGATAGGGTGTTGACCTGGACGCGTTTTTGCCGTCTGGGATAATTTGGCGATCGCACCTTATGGAGTTGTACTGTATGTGTCTATTTTTTCTGGGTCATGCTTTAATGTAGTTTTTTGATTAAATGGCCCTAAGTATGGTCGGTTGCTATTTTGTGCCGATTTTTTGCGCCTGTCTCAAAAATGGAAAAATCGAACTATTTCAACAGCCTTTGAAAACGTTATCTCAAAAAAGGTATGTGCTCCGATTATACAGTAAATTTGACAAAGTAGAAAAAAATGTCAGATTCTAATATTATTATTTAAAATATAAAGGTAATTTAACTAAAATTCGACCGTAGTTTAACTGGTTTAAGAATTAATGAAGATGAGAGAAGAGACCCCATATAGCGTAGGCCACGCTAGGCCTCCGTTATTCTGTTGAGCGCTTTTCGCGATCACACTAGGCCAGCTAAAAAGATGCATCAACATTTTATCAGTCTCTACAGATCATAGCCTCGAAGGTACATGGACAATAATCATAAACCTACGTAAAATGCTAAGGTAAATTGGTGTTACATATGCTGGCCTAAATATTAAGTCGAGTCTCTGGCCTGTCTATATTTATTATCTCGCAAGCGCACAACAGTCTTATACACATCTAGGTGTGTATAAGAGACAGAAACTACAGTGAGAACATTTCTTTTTTATATTATTTACATACCATACTTTTTGAATGTAAACTTTTCAAATAGTGCTTTGTTTTCATCCACTCAATTCAAATTTTATGTAAATACAGTATAAATACAATATTCAAATTATTAGGTGATATGCTACTCTAGCAATCACATATTGTTTTCTTCTTTACTTATTTCTTCTTTATTATTCTTTCTCCCCTGTTGTTGTTCGCAGCTTTTCTGAAAAACAACACAGGCTCTATCCTTGTTACTTGACCATCATATAGATTTACATTTATATTGCAGATGACTTTTTCTGTGTGCCATTTTTAAAGTTTTATGATTGATCATAAATTCCTAACCAACAGGCATTTTTCAATGAAAGTTGTAACAAGTATACTTCATATCATCGTTGTCGTCATGTCTGTGAGCATCATGATGTGTGTGTACGTGTACGTTAAAATTTCTCAAAATGCTCAAAAACACTTTTTGAAAAAAATTATAGTATGTGCCATTTTGAGCATTTCAAATTTTGTTGTGCTGTTTTTACATGCACAGCACATAGATATAAAACTATAAGTTACTTGTTTTTTTTACTTTTTTTTGTTTGTTTTCTGATGCTGTATTCACAAATAAACATTTTTTCAGTTGTTTTACAGTATGCAATAACAATGAGAAGCATAAAGTAGGGGCTGGAGGCCCCAGGGCAGGGAATCTTTTTTAGGCCGCTGGCTGCGAAGGGCCCCAATGGGGTTTTGAGGGACACTCCATGACGTATTTTAATGCCTTTTTTACACATTCAAATTCTAAGTTCATGTATCGTGATTTGACCCCAAGATAGCATACTTAATTTTAACTAAAATATCACTTATATACATGTTACAATAAATATCAAACAAAACGAATCAATTAAAATCAAAATGTCCCAATCACTCGTCAGATTTTGGCTTGGAAAAGGGCCTTGGTTATTTGTATGTAAATAAAAAATATTTGAATTATCTAAGGCCCCTCTCTTGAGGCTCAGGAGTCCCTGGCTTTAGAAAGTGAGAGCTCATAGCTGTTATGCCACTGATAACAATGCTGTACACGTGCATTAACCATACAAATCTTTGCACGCGTTTGTGTTGACATACAGTGAAAATATGCCAAAAATCATGCCTGTCTGTAATGAGTTTAGTTTGCACAGTGACCCCCAATTTTTATTACATGTTCTGAAAGCACATGAGTTGTAGGTATGATTTTCATCTGAATAAAAAAAAATTGAATTTTTTTCTATGACATCATAATTTTTATACTCATTTGAGCATATCTCACATATTCTTGAATGAGTGTCTCCCAAGTTTCAGTATATTATAGCTGATACAATTTTCTTTCATAATTGTGCCCTCCATTTTCATATTTGATGACGTCATCATTGTCAAAATTAATGGTTTTTTTTTCCCCACCCCCCTTATTTTCTTCCCTCAAATCATTTTGAAATTCTATAATTTATCATAAATCCCTCGTCAGGGGCAACAGACTGATTTAGGACACAGACACGAGAGTATACTTCATATCAAGGGTCAAGTTAATGTGCCATTAACTCCTGCACGCACTTCCTGACGTAGGCATACATGTGTGTTAATTTCTAAAATTCTCAAGATTATTTTTTTACCAATTTAAAGCACATTTCAGGCCATTTTGGGCATTTCAAAATTTTCTCGCTGTGGAAATCTATGGATCCTGCGTATCACCTAAAATTTGTTGATAACAAATTTAAATCTAATTATTATTATTATTCTTATTATTGTTATTGTTATTGAATACACAGGTTTTTAAAATATGAGTTCATTAAAAGAGTAATGTAAAGATCAGTCAAAGAAAGCGATAGAATGTAGCTTTTTACACACAGTAATTCGAATTTTTCTAATTAGCAACCTCAATGATAGGTGTAACTATATGGTATTGACCTACAATAATTAATATATTTTTAATATAAAAATTAACTTTAATTATGCAAACTTCAAATGTTTGATTTAGAATTTCAATGATGAAAGGAGAGGTGATGATATATACAGGAAAGCTGATGTGAACAAAAACTCTACTCAGCAACCGCAGTAAGTTATATTAAATATTACAATTTTTATATTATTCAGCTTTGACTTATTTTTAGAAATGAGCCACAAGCTTACTCTTGAAGTGTAAGTGTAAACATTTTTTTTAATGCATTCTATTAATAACTTTTAAATGTCTAAAAGAAATGGCCCCATCTTATTTATGTAATACATTTATATTTAATAACGATAATCACACTCAATGTACTGGGAACAAGTCTAATAACAACTTGATTGAACAAAAATGGAATCGGGTACTACTGTAGGCAGACGGACAGTTTTATATCGTGCAACTAAAGCATGGAACAGCCTTCCAAATGAAATTTAAGAGATATTTAATGAACTTTCTATACAGTCTTTTATAAATCATTTAAACGATATAATTTAACACTTTAATAACACTCTTTTAGACAAAATATTGAATCAAAGTTTAACAGATAATCTTTTTGCCTTTTTTCCTTTTCAATTTTTAAAATTTAGTAAGTTTTAAGTAATACTGTAATAGCTGAACTCCAGTGGTGAATTTCTTCTTACACTCTGCACAGAACACCAACTTGCCATCACTAATACATTCTTTAACCACAAACCAGCACATAAAAACTCATGGATGCACCCGAGAAGCAAACACTGGCGCCTTATTGATTACATCATCATCCGTCAGCGTGATCTGGTTGACATCTTAGACACTAGAGCAATGAGAGGAGCCAACTGCAGCACTGACCACATCATGATCAGACCAATCACTAAATTTAAAGTAAGGAGAAAGATGATGAGAGGCAAAAAATCAAACTACAAACTTAATATCAGCAGAATTAAAGACAGACAAGTGCAAGAAAATCTAGAGAAGACGCTCACTGAAAGGCTTGATACCATACCACCAGGTGATGCGGAGAACAAATGGCAGGCATTCAAAGAGGTGGTGTGCAATGCATCTGAAGAACACCTTGGCATTGCAACCAAAAAACAGGAGGACTGGTTTGATGAGAACAGTGCGGAACTTGTCCAAGTGCTGGATGACAGGAATCAAGCCAGAACCAACATGCTCAACAGGAACACCTGATCTAATAAGGCTAAATTCAAAACTCACAGTAAACTCCTACAAAATCGATGCAGAAAACTGAAGAATGAATGGTGGATGGCCAAAGCTGCAGAGCTTCAAGTTCTTGCTGACACTAATGACATAGAGGCTTCTACCAAAGTATGAATGCGGTCTGGGGCCCCAGTGTGAGTCACTCTGATCAACTGCTTGCCATTGACAACACAACACTGCTCACAGAGAAACAAGATCTTCTCA
>NW_022711393.1:101630-106806 GCF_011630105.1 Anneissia japonica
TTGCAACCAAAAAACAGGAGGACTGGTTTGATGAGAACAGTGCGGAACTTGTCCAAGTGCTGGATGACAGGAATCAAGCCAGAACCAACATGCTCAACAGGAACACCCGATCTAATAAGGCTAAATTCAAAACTCGCAGTAAACTCCTACAAAATCGATGCAGAAAACTGAAGAATGAATGGTGGATGGCCAAAGCTGCAGAGCTTCAAGTTCTTGCTGACACTAATGACATCAGAGGCTTCTACCAAAGTATGAATGCGGTCTGGGGCCCCAGTGTGAGTCACTCTGATCAACTGCTTGCCATTGACAACACAACACTGCTCACAGAGAAACAAGATCTTCTCACCAGTTGGACCGAACACTTCAGAGCACTGCTAAACGAGATACCAAACATTGACCCAAATGTGACGGAAAGTATGGAGCAATCCCCTACACAAAACTGGATGGATAAGTACCCTGACTTAGATGAAGTTATGGAGGCAGTAAAGACGCTGTGTGAAGGTAAATCACCTGACTCAGATGGAATCCATCCTGAAATCATTAAGAGAGGAGGTACCACACTGCTAACTTCACTTCGTGACATCATCAGGGAGGTCTGGAAAAATGCTGAGGTCCCACAGGATTGGAAGGACGCTCAGCTAGTGACTATCTTCAAAAAAGTAGGCCGTTGAATGTGTGGCAACTACCGAGGAATATCACTGTTATTGATACCTGGTAAGGTCTTTGCACGCATTCTGCTTAACAGACTCTCCTCTTATGCTGAAAACTTTCTACCTGAGGCTCAGTGTGGATTCAGAAGTGGGAGAGGAACAGTGGATATGATCTTCGCTCTCAAACAGATTCAGGAGGAATGTGTAGAGCAGAATATGCCACTCTATATGATCTTCGTTGACTTTACCAAAGCGTTCGATACAGTAGATAGGACAACTTTGTGGAAAATTCTCTTGGAAATATGCTGCCCCACTCATTTTACCAACCTTATTAGCGCATTACACACAGGTATGAAGGCATCGCTAAGACTAAAGAGAGAGCTTTCCGATCATTTTGAGGTCAATAACGGTGTAAAACAAGGTTGCGTACTAGCTCCCACACTTTTCTCCATATTCCTGTCTGTCGTGTTCAATCATGCATTCAAGGACTGTGCAAAGGGTGTATGGATCCAGAGCAGACCTGGAGCAGACTTGTTCAATGTCAACCAGTACAAGTCTGTGAGCAAAACCCAGAAGATACTAGTAAGAGAACTTATGTTCGCAGATGACACAACATTTATTGCACACAACCATGATGATGCTCAGGAAATAATAAGTAGATTTGCTAGCTCGGCTCAAGCATTCGGACTAAAAATCAATATTAAAAAGACAGAAATGATGTATCCGCCACCCCTGGGATATCATGATACCGGTGAAAACATCTATATTGACAACCAACAACTAGCTAAAGTGTCGAAATTCAAATACCTTGGATCCACAGTTATGAACAACAACAAGATGGATGAAGAAATCTGCATCAGGATGTCACACGCCTCCATCTCATACGGTAGATTAAAGCAGAAGGTATAGTACAACAAAGGTCTAACCTTCAAAACCAAATGCGCAGTATATCGTGCCACTGTACTCTCCACACTGTTGTACGGTGCAGAGGCATGGCCTGTCTGCAAAGCTGCAGCACGTAAACTTAACACCTACATGATGCGGCACTTGCGTCAAATCCTAAATGTCAAATGGTGGGATTTTGTCCCAAACAAGGATATCCTCGACCAGGCTAATCTACCAAGTATGTATGAACTCTTAATCCAAAGAAACCTGAGATGGGCTGGTCATGTCAACAGATTGGATAATAACAGACTACCTAAACAAATACTCTATTCACAACTGAAGAACGGCTCCCGCAGCATTGGTAGACCAAGACTAAGATTTAAGGATACTGTTAAGAGAAATTTGAAGGATAAGAAGATACCCCTTGGTAGCTGGCAGCTCCACAGCAGACACAGTAGTTTTATATTTATGTACATACTGTTTTTCTTTATTACTCATTGGTGATTCGTTTCCTCCTCCTCCTCCTCCGCCGCCTCCTCCTCCGCCGCCGTCTCCGCCCCCGCCGCCTCCGTGCGCGCATCATATCGTGCGCGTACGCATGCGTCACATTGTTATAATGCTCAAAATCATGCCTATTTTAAATCAGTTATAGCTCCTTAGGATAAAAGGTGACCCCAAATGAGTTGTAGATATGATTTTATAGATCATTTTGGCTGATCGGACATTGTGACGTCATTATATTGCCATCTGATTTTTTTTTTAAATGAATTTTTATATATGATGTAATAATTTTTATACGGATTTGACCATATCTTGCTTATCCTTCATCGACCAACTCTCAAATTTGAGTGTGTTATAGCTGAGACAATTCTCTTTAGGTATTATGCCCTTAATTTTTCATTTTGATGGCGTCATATGGTCAAAATGAAACGATTTTTTGGACCCCTCATCTTTCTCTCTTCAAATGTGTGAAAAATTTCTGACAAAGGGCGGCAGACTGTATTTCGATGCTATTAGAATGATATATAGTTCATATGAAGGGAAAATTTGTGTGGCATTAATACCGATTTGTGAAATTCTCCGACATAGGACGGCAGACTATTTAGACACTATCAGACTGATATATAGTTCATATATAGGGAAAATTTGTGTGGCATTACTGACCAACAGGCGTTTTTAAATTACACTTGACAACATTTAATTTTGTGTGCCATTACTGTCTGTGCACGTGTCGTTCCATGTGTGTACGCGTGCGTTAAAATTTGAAAATGCTCAATATTGCCTTTTAGATGGTTTGAAGCACATTTCAAGTCATTTTCGGCATTCCAAAACTTTCCATAATTTTTACGCACGGTGTGCTCATTTTCATGCTCACAGGACGTACTGAAGCTAGAAATTATGTTTTGTACATATTTTGAGTTCCTGACATTGTATTCCTATCAGGAGTCAACTTTTTGTGCCATTACCCTGCGCTTGAGCATAATGGTAGGCGTGTACGCATGCGTAAATCTTTTAAAATGCTCAAAATTACTCTTTTAAAACTAAATTAGAGCATATTTTTAGGGCATTTATATAGCATTTTGGTATCTCAAGATTGTACATAAATAGTTTTTTTGTTGTCATAAAATAAAGTTCCTATTTCATGTACAAAACACACACGCGTGTCAAGAATTAATCGTTGGGCGCGTGCTGGAGTTTAATCACTCGGTCTTAGACGGTTTGCGGTACATTATCAGCGATCTCTACTACAATACAAAACGCAGATAATGCGCTTTGAATACGCCTACATTCAAGACGGTGATCATACTTCATGTCAGCAGCCGTGGGAAAACTCCGACCAGTGCGTAAGTTGTCGGCATATCGATGAGTGCATGATTTACTCATATCGTAATTTTATGAACCCCCTAATTATAAATGGATTTTATTTATCAAATCTAACTAACGTTAATCTAAATAAGACACCGACACCCACATTGTCTTTATAACTTTATTTATTACCTAAATGTTAATGTAGACGTAGAACAATCGTATTGCATACAAAAAAAAAGCCCAAGCACCGTGTCTACAGCTAATCAGCGCTCTTCTTTTAAAAAGTTATGAACCCTGTCACCCTGGTTTCCGGGTTATTCTGTACAGGTATTTACTTGACGCCACAAGCACATGGATCGAGTGAAAAACATTGTTCTGTTTAAACTCGCCCTGTTGCGGCGCACGCGGGGCTGTGTTTCTTCGTAAGCTAGAAGATAAGTCATATATTATTGTCTGTGAAAGAGGGAATAAAGTTTGTATACACATTATTAAGTACAGTATGCATAGTACTGTACATTATTATGATATTTATTTTGAATTTCTTTTGAGCACAAGTTGGGAGTTTTGGCTCCAATCCAACAAAATTTCAGTCCAGGCCTAGTGTAGCCCAGCCTAGCATATCATTATTGTAAATACATAGGAATTTCACACAACCTCCAATTTTTCGTACGAATAATTTTTACGAACTCCTCTAGGCCCGTCCCGTACGTAAATGAGGGGTTCTACTGTATTGGGTTTTGAGATTAAAAACATAAAGAGCCATCAGTGTGAAAGTATAGAAAAAATGCATGTCATATAAGTGGGCCGTCTTCAGCTATTAGTAGGATTTTTTTCAGCTCAAATTTTGGGCTAGTTAATACACCACCTATTATTGTTATTGTTGTCATTCGCAGCTGCCATTATTATCACTATTATTATTACCATTGTTATCATGAAGCTGACATATATACTGCCAACCAAACTTGTATGGGAGTATGTCAATATATCTCTACCTGTGTTTTGGACAATAAAGAAATTTGTATCTCTGTATCTTGTATTTTTACCCGACTAATACATTTTCACCTACTCTTTACCAAAGGATAAGTAACTTACCAAAAACAATAACATTTACATTTCTGTTAAATAGTTGCAGAGTAAATATTTTTATTTTACAGATCAGTAAGTAACTATGTTTTCTTGTCTGGGACACTCACAGTAAAACCCTACTACCTTAAGCCTCAATCAAAAAGCAACTATATACAATACAAATATGTTCATATTAGAAGACAGAAACATAAAGACCATTTCGAGTATGAGTTCCTCTACAACCAAGCAGGCAAATCCATAGTCAACAGAGTATTGAAGACACACAGGATGAACCCACGGCATGGAGGTTTGTATTTTAGTTTTAGGCTAATATTAAATAACGTTTAAACTAGGTGTAATGCCTTGTGTGAACGCGTTGAATGCGTATCTTTATGTGGGTTGCCTCTGTTTGGGTTAAGAGTGATTTCAATTCATGCTTGAATGTACCCAGAATCAGAGGCAGCGCTCCTCAACGAAGGGTCCAACCTCCCCGACAAGCGTGGGTCCGTGCCCCCTCCATCTGGGAAACCTATACCCCCTCCCCACCCCGGTTGAGGAAAAAATTTAATTTTCGGGAATCTTTCTTATTAAAAGATAATAAAATCTGGATTCCTGAATTGTCTGAGTTGAGAGAAGTGGCGTATCCATGGGGTGCGTGGGGACGAACCCCCTCCAAAAATTACTCCCACCCCCTCCCCAAAAAATAACTTGCAAGTTTTTAAGAACCACCTAAAATCACCTTATTTTGCGAGTTAGCGCCCCTAAAC